>NW_021436337.1:141783-147663 GCF_001605985.2 Dendrobium catenatum | reverse complement strand
ATCTTCTCCCTCTCAAACTCCACCCTTTTCTCTCTCCCTTTCAAGTTCTATCTTCTAATTTTCTCCAAAAGAATGAAGACACAATGACTGTCAAAGATACACTTTGTCGTCCTTTTACACTCTCCAAGTGTCGGTAGAGAACCGGACCGATGTTGTTGAACTTCACTTGAGAGCCTTCAAAGGAGATGGGCAGAAACAAAGAGATCTTCTTCTTCAAGTAACCTTGTGAATCCCTCAAAAACCCCTCACTTGATCTCTCGCTCTTCACTCTTATAATATCTCCCAAACACTCACACTTAATGATCCCTCTCAAGAGAAAACAACTCCAAAGGTACTTGTAATAGTTTCTAGGATTCCTTATATAGAAAGGACATGAAAAACCATCCAAAAAACTGCTAAAATCATGTTTTTCTGTGCACTAGATCGTCCCGTATGAACCTGAGTTAGTACGGACGAACTGTGTAAAAAATTGTCCCGTACGAACCATTTGTGCATCAGTACGAACCAATTTCATCCTGGGACGAAATAGGTTCATCCCGGGACAAAATATTTTGTCCGGTATGAATAGTTATATCAAAGGTCGGTTCCGAAAACTGCAGAACATTGCTAGAAACTGTCATAGTCGGTTCTCTTCATCCTGGGACGAAAATATTTCGTCCTGGACGATCAGAACTTAGAAAAAATATTTTTCTTCAGTTCCTATTCATTCCATTGTTCTTACGAGGAGATAACTGACCTGATCTTCTCGTACGATCAGTAGAAAATATTTAAGATCTCCTTAAGTGTGTGTGTTTTAATTCACTCAATTTACAATCATTCACTTTCAAGTTTATTTCAAAGAAAAGTACAAGCTTCAAATCATAGAGTATTTCATGATGAATTAATTTTAAAGTCTTTGTTTGTCTGGAGTTCGATTGTCCTGAAATGTTTGTCCACACAAGAGCAAAAATAAATCTTCTAAAAAATATTAGGAGATAACAACACATAAAACAATAATATTTGGAATCATCAAAATTATACAAGTTGCAAGAATATAAAACATGCAAATAGCAAGTTTCCTAACATTTTCCATCTAATACAATTCTTTAGAGCTTTTGCACCACTGCAGATAATTTTCCAAGATGGAGATGTATTTGGTTTATAATCAGTAGACCAGATATCCAATCCATATTTAGTAGCCAAAGTTTTGTTTAACATTGAATTTGGATTTTTAATAAAATCCCAAGCAAATTTAGCTCTAAGAGGCCCCACCATATTAATTACTGAATGAATTCCTCTACCCCCATTTTGTATAGGATTACAAATATCTTCCCAAGATATAAAATGTAAACCGTAAGATCCATCATGCTTATTCCATAAAAAAATCTCTACAAATCTTCTCAAATTTTTTCAGGATGCTTAAAGGGATGAGGTGACACCTTAATTCCCAACATGTGACTTTTGGTTAAGAAACCATTAGAAAGTAATTGGGAGCATAAGTGAATAAGAAGGGAGATAGAGGACATCTCTGTCTTAGGCCGCTATGAGCTTTTATCCAATTGGAACTAACACCATTAATCTGGATTGAGAATAAAGGATCAACAACACATTCAAAGATCCAATTAGAGAATTTCTTTGGAAAACCAAAATAGTCCAGAATTTGCTTTAAGGAATCCCAAGATAAGCTATCAAAATCTTGTTCCATATCCAGTTTTATTGCCACCAAACCCTTTTTTGCTGTAGAATACTTAAATTTATGGAAGATTTCTTGAGCTAGAAGAACATGATTGAAAATGGATCTCCTCTTCATGAAAGCAACTTGAGTTTCATCAATTAAACAATGGATAACTTTAGAAAGCCTATTAAGAATCATTTTGGCAATGATCTTGTAAATAGAGAGACAAAGGCTAATTGGCCTGAAATTGGAAGGTAAAAGCGGGTTGGTGGTTTTAGGAATAAGAACAATTAATGTCTCCTTCCATTTGGAGCACATTTTCCCAGTTGAGAAAAAAAGCTCAATAGCTTTCCAAATGTCTTCACCAACAATTTTCCAATAAGCTTTAATGAATGAGTAGGTAATTCCATCCACACCTGGAGCAACATTGTTCCCAAGCTCTTTGATTACTTGTTCCAATTCCTCCAATTGAAAATTAGAATCCAGAAAATCAAATTCTATATGGCTTAAAGTTCTCGGATTGGAAGGCCACCCATGGAGACTGCAGCCCCTAAGCCTCCATTTGTTGTTGAAGTAATCTGAGAAAATACCTCTGATTTGCTCTTGATTTTCCACTAGGATACCAGAATCATCTTTTATTTGCTTAATAAAATTGCTATTCCTCCTTCCATTTGCAAAGGCATGAAAAAATTTTGAGTTAGAATCACCTTCCCCTAACCATTTTGCTTTGGCCCTTTGCCTCCACCATGTATTTAATCTAGCCAAAGTACAATTATATTCATTTACTTTGGATCTTAGAAGCAGAATTTTTTCTTGGGGAAATGTTGTCTCACCTGATTCTTCCAGTTGAAGAACTTCAATTTCTTTATGTAGTTTAACCTTCAAATCTTCAAGACATTGGTGTTTTGCTTTGCTCCAGAAGTACAATGCTTTCATAACTATATCAAACTTTTTATTCAGAGTAACCATAGCATCTCCTATGGTCAGTTTGCACCAAGATTTCTTAACAACAGCAGCAGCAGTCGGGTAGGAGAGCCAAACATCTTTGAATTTCCTCTCTTTTATCCTGCAGACCGCAGACATTATGATTTTTAAAACAATAGCATTGTGATCTGAATCAACTCTTGGTAAGTGCCGGACTGTAGCAAAAGGAAGCAATTCAAGAGCCTTGGTATTCAAAAGACATCTATCCAATCTTTCATGGATACGAGCATTCCCATCTTTGTTGTTGTACCAAGTGAACTTGGGTCCAATGAACCCAATATCATGTAAATCAGAACTATTCATAAAGTTCATCATTTCCATAGAACCTTTAGAAAAAGAGAACCTCTTTCCTCCTTTCTTGTCTTCATGAGAAAGAAGACAATTAAAGTCCCCTCCGACAACATATGGAAGATCCAACTTGTGATTTTCTTTCAAAATCTGCCATAAGTTTCTTCTAGTGTAAAGGTCTCTGCCTCCATAAACAGTAGAAATAATCCAAAGACAGAAGCACTGTTCCAAATCAGAAATATGCTGAGATTTTTCAAGGGTTTTTACCAGCATATTGTCTACATAAACCTCCATCGTATGCCCTATAAGGTCTTTAAACACCTTATTCATGAGACACTAATATGTGGCTCCTGCGTTCTTTAGTCCGAATAGCATAACCTGGTAGCAGTACAGTCCTATGTCTATTTGAAAAGCAGTTGCCTCCTCGTCTACGGGATTCATTCTTATTTGATTGTAGACTGAGTAGGCATCCATGAAACTCAGCATTTGATTTCCGAATGTGGCATCAACAAGTTGGTCGATACGAGGGAGCGGAAAGCAGTCTTTCGGACTGTGTAATCTACACACATCCTCCAAGCTCCATTAGTCTTCTTGACCATAACCACATTCGCCGGCCAGGTGGGATAATGCACTTATCATATGAATCCAACCTTTAGGAGCTTGTCGACTTCTTTCTCGATGGCTTGTTGGTGCTCTGGTGCAAAACTTCACTTTTCCTGAGTAACCGGCTTGCATGTTGGGTTCACATTGAGGGAGTGTATGATTACTTCAGGGTTGATTCCGAGCTTGTCTGCTGGACTCCAAGCAAAGATATCTTGATTTCTTCATAGGAATTCTACGTATTTTGTCTTCTCTTCCTCTAAGAGTAATGATTTGATCTGTATTATTCTATAAGGATGTTCATTGGATAGGGATATACAAGCAAGATCCTCGACGGGGGAGCCCTTTTGAGGAATGTCCTCATTTCATATATCAAAGTCTTCGATGCTTAAGGTAATTAACGGGCATGATTGAGCCTATCGAGATAGCAGAATTGCGCTTCTTGTTGATCTCCTCGTACTATGTCAATCCCTGTTGGGATGAGAAATTTCAGTTTAAAATGTGGGATCAAAGCAATGATCTCGAATATTGACTACAATGGCCTTCCAAAGATAGCATTGTACGCTGACTCTGACTTCACGACAATAAACTGGATGGAGTGTGTGGCATGTCGGGGAAATTCTCCCAGCACAACGGGAAGGTTTATCATACCTTCCATGCGTACAGATCGATTATCAAATCCATATAGCGGACCTGAAGCAGGTTGGAGCTTCTCTCGAGTGAGGCCCATGCTGAGAAATTTGGAGTAGAATAAGGCGTCTACGGAGCTCCCATTGTTGATCAAGATCTTTTTGACTTTATAACACGGGTCACCGATCCCTACACTTATTACGAGTGGGTCTTAATGAGGGGTATTTATTCCCTCTAAGTTAGAATCATCGAAGGCAATGGAATGATCGGCACGAGACTTCTTTGGTGTTGGTTCTTTAGTGTCCGCAATCAGGACTTGTCTCGGCATTATAGGCCCTCCATCAATAATTTCAATTTCACCAACTATTTGTTGATTGTTAGTCGACTGTCTTTGTTGTTTATTCTGCCCCCCAGTCAGAGCATCCTCATCTCGCGCCGATGGATTCTTAATGAATTGTCGGAGATATCATTGTCGGATCAGTCTCTCGATTTCTTCCTTGAGCTACATGCATGCTTTGATAGTATGCCCATGACTACGGTGGAAGTGACAATATTGCTCTTGGTTTTCGACATTTGGATTCAAAGGGTATGGCCACTTTATGCTCTCCTGGTCTCGGATGGCCATTAACACATTTGCTCGGGATACATTAAGTGATGTGTACTCCTTCTCTTGGCAAGGCTCTCGTCGCGGTTGTGAGGGCCGAGGGGGAAGATTATAGTTCCCTTGCTTCTTCCTCTGTGAGGATGGATTCTCCATTCCTAGTGTACTTATTTGCGCTTCCCAGTTGTTTGTTCAAACTGCATCCTGTGAGCATTAATAGCTTTGTTGGCAGAGATTTGGGCTTTCATATGATGGATCAGGTTCGCGTATTAATGGACCGTATCTCGCATGAGTGCCGAGTAGAAGGTTGCTATTTGCATGTTTTATATTCTTGCAACTTATATTATTTTGATGATTTCAAATATTATTATTTTTATATATCTCATAACATTTTTTTGTAAGTTTTATTTTTGCTCTAGTGTGTACTAACATTTCAGGAAAATCAACTCCAAGCGATGAAGACTTCAAACTATTCATTTGTAAATCATAAGTTTTTATATGAAAGGGAGTGATTGTAATTGAGTGAAAAATCACAACACACACTCTTAGGAAATAATTTTTGTGAACTGTTCGTACGGGACGAACCTAGTTCGTACGGGACGATCATGTCAATCAACCCCTCAGGAGAGCAATGGATTGAACGTGCAAGGAGAAAATTTTCTAAGTCCTAATCGTCCAGGATGAATTTAATATTCATCCCGGGATGAACTTCTCGGGATTCTCTCTTGTACTGTTCGTCCATACGAAAAATAAGGTTCGTACCGGGATGAAATTCTCTGTATGAGATAGTACAGGACGAAATTAATTTGTGTCCCTGGATGAAACTCTCTGTATGAGATCGTATAGGACGAAATTAATTTTCATCCCTGGACGAAACTCTCTGTTTAAAATTGTCCCAGGATGAAACCTGTTCGTCCCAGGACGAACTGAACCGACTTACGTCAGTTGGTTACGTCCTGTAGAATTTTTGGGAATCGACCTATGTAATAATCGTTTCATACCGGACGAACATAGTTCGTACGGGACGATGAGCATGTACGAACATAATTCATACCAATATACATTAGGTTCGTTTCCGACACTTTAAGTAAAATCGTCCAGGATGATCCACGATCGTACGGGA
>NW_021436337.1:99759-136538 GCF_001605985.2 Dendrobium catenatum | reverse complement strand
TACGAATCCACTGGGGTATTAATTGAAAACTTGCAGTCGTTTTGGGGGGCGATTTTCTTGTCTTTTGTTATAATATCGTTCAAATTAGACTGCCACAAATCTTTTACCAAATTGTTGGATCTTCATGGCCTATTGAAAGAAAGGTCAAGGGAGAGAGTGTGAGAGAGATTCAAAGGAGGATTCTACCTAACTGGGATGCGTGAAGGCTTCACTTGGTATTAAAGATGATAAGAATCTCTACTGTTATGATTTGGATTACTTCAGCTTTTTTTTTTCTTCCGTTCTAGATGTTCTTGTGAGAAGATTCTGTCAGGAGATCGGTTTCTCTACGCGACACTAGGAGAGTGTAAAAGGAAGGTTCTTGCTACCCACTGAAGAGAGTGGTGGAAAGGCGAAGGGTTCTTGCCCACACTAGAGAGGTGTGAAGGATGAAGGGTCTGTTGCCTCATCTAGGAGAGTGTAAAATAGTCGGAGTGACTGGTTTGCTACTGCGCAAACTAGGGAAATGTGTAAAAGGACGAGGTCTTTGCCGCCGGATAAGTGGTGAAGAAGAGTGATTGTAAGGCTTCTGGCGTCTTGCTGTGGGTGCGAAAAGGAGAGACACTATTAGTATTGAAGTGCAATACTTCAGAGGGTTCCTCTAGGGAGTGCGGATGTAGAGGTCTGGTTTAGACCAAACACTGTATAATCGTGTGTTCTTTAATTTTACTATTTTTTCGCTTTAATTTTTTTGTTTTAAACTTAGGTTGAAGAAAGCTTTTTATAAAAGCTCACTAATTGGTTAGATGATTGCGGTTAAATTATCAAATAGAGGAAAACTTTGTTTAATCATTCCCCCCCCCCTCAGTCTTGGTAGTGTTGGCCATTAATGTTAGGTCCTAAAACGCTGATTGGGCACTAGCTCACAATGTGGTATCAGAGGGCTCCGGTTATTCAAATCCAAGTAAGTTTAGAACTAATGTTTGATTGAATAATACACATGCCTTCAGCCCCGCCCCCCGATGGCTATATTTGGAAACCGAAGATACACCTGAGGGTTTACTCTTTACTAGACCTGCCTGTTTGACATATAGACTTTTGATTTTTGGAAAAACGCATATCACTTTCTTACAAGTCACTTGATTTCATATGTGGATTCTTAGTCAAGAAGGTATACGCAACAACTAAGTTAGTTGTGATGGGTTTAGGGTTGAAACACCTTCTGTGCAGATTGGACTATCAGAAGACGTGACTTAGCACAACTAATGCTAAATGCGTTTTTGATTTAATAGGTGTTTTTTGTGCTTTAAAATCCAAAGAGATTCACTATGCGCAGGTTTCTAGTTTGGCAAACGGTGGAAAGGACATAATGGGAAGACGTTGTATAAATTATGAGGGACAATTAGTTAAGCAATAAGACTTAATATCTTGTTACTATTATCTAGTGAATTATTTCGCATGAAAACAAATGAATCCATTCTGAATATGTACACGCAGAGATTCACATAAATTTGTCACCTCTTTGCATGCACTTGGTAGGACTAAACGATGCTGAAATCGGTTTAATAAATTCTCGTTGTTACCTGTACTGCTTTGATGCAATTACTGAGAGTACAAAGTTAAAGATCTTAAACAGTTTTAGTTTATTGACAATCTTTCTTGATTCACTCATATTCGAGCAAGGGTAGTGCGAAGAAAGATTAATGCAGGGTGAAGCCACGAAGGAGAAAATATAGCACTTAAAAGTGGAAAAAGAAAGTTGAAATCACTAAGGATGATTTTGGTATCTTTCTAAACCTAAGGACTGAAGACTTAAGAGCACTTACCTTAACCACCACAAATTTTGACTGGACTGAAGTTAATAGCGTGATTAGAGGAATAATAGTTAATGATCATCAACCTAAAGTTTTAACTTTATTACGTGAAGCCCGTATCATCCAGCACGTTCTAAGAACTTCCATTATCCCTAAAGCTGGTGATAGAATCAACATCACTCCTCTTCTTTCTACTGTTACCTACCTGATTATGACTAGTAAACCTATAGATGAGGCCCAACTCCTAATTGACTACATTTATGGTCTCTCTGAAATTGGTCATGTTGATCATAAAAGGAAGAAGAACATAGCCTTAGGACATCTGATTGCTTATATTTTGGAGAAGAAGTATGATTTAATTCATCCTGAACAAGACTTTAAAGAACCTCTCTACTACAATAATGCATCCTTTAGGGCTATCTTCAATAAGGACGAGCCCAGCAGAACTCATGTAGTTCTAAGTGAAACAGAAGAAGAAGCTGGACCTTCACATGCTGCTGGACCAAATTATGAGGATTTGGTTCAAAGATTTAAAAATTTGGAAACTCATTTTGATCAAAGGTTTGATCAAATTGAAACTCACCTGCAGCAGCAAGATTTTCAGCACAATCAGGATATGGGATTTATGCGTGAACAAATAAATGTCATTAATTCCAACATGTTCACGATCAGTAGTTACTTCAAGTTCTTTGGTGCAGCACCACCTCCTCCTCCAGATCAGGGTCCTTCGGAATGATTTGTTTAGTGTTTATTCAGTGTTTGTTCTGTGTTTCATTGTAGTTCTTGTGTTAGTGATTGTTTTTAGTTTGTTGTTTTGTTCTTGTCTTAATTATGATAGTATTGATATCTTGAACTACAAATTGTAATAGCTTTACCCAATATTAATATATTTCAATGTTTTGTTATTAAATATTTTAGAAATGTGTGTTAGATTTTATGACATTCATTTTTTTTTAATTTTAATAGTGTTTTATTTTACTTGTAAAATTAAATTAATTTCATTAGAAAATATAATTTTTTTAAATTTAAGACATGCTTATAACTTGATATTATTAGAATTTTCAATTCCATGTCACTTATTTATACTACATAAACCTTTAATATTATTATTGAAATTTAGATGTTTTCTTATTTTGCATTTCCCTTTTTAATTAGTATTTATGCACTTAGAAAAATTTGAAATTCTAGATTATTAATTTTGGAAAGAATTCAAATACTCTTGAAAATTATACAAATGTACAAAAATCAAAAGCATTGTGCAAAAAATTTTGCAATGACAAAAAGAGGCACAAAATAAGCCCCAAGTAAAAAGATGCACAAAAGTGTGCCATAAAATTTGAAAAAGATGCGCAAAGCGCCATATGTGGTATTACTTCTTTCGAGACTCTTTTAATCTCTTAATTCAAATTGATCTAATGTTCATTTATAATTTATATTGAAATTTGAAATATAAAATTTTTTATTCATCCTTAGTGCAATGATTCTCTTTATCTTCATGTCTAAATTGACACATGCCCTTGAAAAATTCTTTTTATTCTCTTAGTTATATCACTTCTTAAATTATATGAAATTTTATGTATTTCTAATATTTTTTATTTTATTTGCATACCTTATCTCAATCACTTTGAAGATTAAAATATCAAATGAATTTCATACTTCTGCTTACATTTCTAGCATTCCTTTTTTCTTCACTTTTTGATGTTGTCAAAAAGGGGGAGAAATTGTTTGATTTTTGTATGTATGTTTTCGTAGTATTCTTTTGTTTTATTTTTTTAGGGTTGTATAAAATATTTTTTGAAAAACAATTTTTTTTTAAGTAATTCAAATGCCCTCTTTATTTTCATGAGTTCATTAATTCAGGGAGAGTTTAGGAGATACTTAGAATTTGAAACCCTACAAACAATAATTATTTTGCCATCATTAAAAAGGGGGAGATTGTAGAGAAAGTTGCTATTTGCATTTTTTATATTCTTGCAACTTATATTATTTTGATGATTTCAAATATTATTGTTTTTATATATCTCCTAACATTTTTTTGTAAGTTTTATTTTTGCTCTAGTGTGTACTAACATTTCAGGAAAATTAACTCCAAGCGATGAAGACTTCAAACTATTCATTTGTAAATCATAAGTTTTTATATGAAAGGGAGTGATTATAATTGAGTAAAAAATCATAACACGCACTCTTAGGGGATAATTTTTGTGAACTGTTCGTACGGGACGAACCTGGTTCGTACGGGACGAACCTGGTTCGTTTGGGACGATCATGTCAATCAACCCCTCAAGAGAGCAATGGATTGAACGTGCAAGGAGAAAATTTTCTAAGTCTTAATCGTCCAGGACGAATTTAATATTCATCCCGGGACGAACTTCTCGGGATTCTCTCTTGTACTATTCGTCCAGACGAAAAATAAGGTTCGTACCGGGATGAAACTCTCTGTATGAGATCGTACAGAACGAAATTAATTTTCGTCCCTGGGCGAAACTCTCTGTATGAGATCGTACAGGACGAAATTAATTTTTGTCCCTGGATGAAACTCTCTGTTTAAAATCGTCCCAGGACGAAACCTGTTCGTCCCATGACGAACTGAACCGACTTACGTCAGTTGGTTACGTCCTGTAGAATTTTTGGGAATCGACCTATGTAATAACCGTTTTGTACCGAACGAACATAGTTTGTACGGGATGATGAGCGTGTACGAACATAATTCGTACCAATATACATTAGGTTCATTTCCGACACTTTAAGTAAAATCGTCCAGGACGATCCACGATCGTACGGGATGATCCACTGCATACAGAATTGAAAACTTATAGTTTTTGGGCAGTTTTTCTTGTCTTTTGTATATATAGTTCAAATTAGACTGCCACCCATTCTTTTTGCCATTTGATCTTCATGCCTATTGAAAGAAAAGTCAATGAGAGAGTGTGAGAGAGCATTAAAAGGAGGATTCCTACCACTGGAGCGTAAAGGCTTCACTTGATATTTAAAGGTAAGAATCTCTACTTATGATTTGAGAATACTTCACTCTTTTCTTTCTTTCTTCTAGATTTCTTGTGAGAAGATCTGTCAAGGAGATCTGGTTCTCTGCCGACACTAGGAGAGTGTAAAAGGACGAAGGGTTCTCTACCCACACTAGGAGAGTGTGAAAGGACGAATGGTTCTCTGCCCACACTAGGAGAGTGTGAAAGGACGAAGGGTTCTCTTCCCTCACTAGGAGAGTGTAAAAGGATGATGGTTCTCTGCCAACACTAAGGAAAGTGTAAAATGATGAAGATTCTCTGTCGCACCAGATAGTGGTGAAAAGAGTGATTGTAAAGGCTTCTCCGCCTTGTTGTGGGTGCAAAAGGAGAGACACTATTGGTATTAGTGTAATACTCAGAGGGTGCCTCTGGGGAGTGGATGTAGGTCTGTTTTAGACCGAACCACTATAAATCGTGTGTTCTTTTATTTTACTTTTTTTTCCGCATTTAATTTCGTGTTTTAAAATTGTGGTTGAAAAACTTTTTATAAAAACTCACTAAATTTCAATTTCGGTTAAACTTATCAAAAGAGGGAAAATTTTTAAATACCAATTCCCCCCCCCCCCTCGGTAGCTTTGGGACATTAATTTAGGTCTAACAACCTATTCACTAGACTCAACAGAAGGGGCTAGGACAAAGCCCACCGAGGAACACGCCTTAAGTAACTCGGGATCTACCCATGGAATTTGTCGAGCCTTAGTAGAAAATCTTTGGAATTACTTCTTGAGAGATTCATTTTCATTATGGCGAATTCCTGAGAGGTGGGATAAGTCTTTGACCATTCTCCGATTGGCAACAAATTGTTTGATAAATATTTTGGCTAATTTGACGAACATTGGAATATATCCAGAGGGGGTGAATAGAACCATGTTCGAGCTTGCCCTTTGAGGGTAGTTGGGAAGACTTAGCATAAGAGCGCGTCAGAGGCTCTTTGGATGTGCATTATGGTCCTATAGTGATCGATATGTTCGTACGGGTCAGATTTCCCATCATATGAATCGATGTTCGATAGTTTGAACCTTGCTGGAATGGGGTGTTAAAGGATGGATTTAGTCAGAGGTGATGACTCCTGAAAATCCCTTTGATGAACAGATTGTCTTATATCTCACGTGGGAAACTTCTCTCGGACTAGTCTCTGCAATTCATGTCATAGGGCATTACGGGGGAGTTCAGCGATGTGCTGTTGGGCTAAGTCCTCAGGGACGTACTGAGGAATGTGATGCTGGCGGCCTGCCCGTGAAGGATGGGTAGAGCTTGCCGTATCAGCAATCTCATTCTCTGGATGCGTTGGAGGGCGCATTCTTAGTGGTGGAAGGGGAACCTCGACATGAAGAACATCTTCAAATTCTGGCAGGTCTCGAGGGAGAAGTATATCTTCTTGGGGTGCTAGTGTCGGTCCTTGAGTCTCTCGTAGAAGTTGAAGAATCTCATTTTGAGACTCCTTCATCGTTCTAATTCGATCTTCCAGGGACGGTCCTGAGGTCCCTAAAAGAGGTAGTTACCTGGCATCCTTGATTCAGGTACTGATTCCAAGATTGATGTGAATTGGAGCGGGAGGCTCCTAAGATGCTATTACTATGCCTGTTGGCTATGGCGGTGATGCTTTAGGATAGTGGGATTAGTGTTTCCCACAGACGGCACCAAACTGTTGTGGGCTAGAATATATAAGGCGATAGAGTTTTAATTGTACGTCTTAGCTTTGTACGGATATCCAGCTCACACATAGAGAACACAAGATTTTTTATGTGAAAAACCCTTGAAAGGGGAAAAACCACGGGGACTAGCCCAGTTAAAAATGATTCCACTAGAAGTTGAGTCGGTTACAATGGGCTGACTTGCCTCTAAGGGCGATCAGATTACAATTAAAAATTATACGATAGAAATCCGAGTGTCAGGTGATGGTGTGACAGAGATTCGGGCCTCAAAGGATAGTCTGATAGAAATCCGGGCTTTTGGTAATGATCTGGTGAAGATGAAGGCCTAAGCTGGAGGTCTAACAAAGGTGAGGGGTTCAAGTGGTGGTTCGGCGGAGTATACGGCGTCAGACGGTGGTCCGGAGGAGCAACGGCGTTAGGCGGTGGTTCGGTAGAGCACAGGGCGTCAGGTGGTGGTCCGGCGGAGCAACGGCGTTAGGCGATGGTCCACCATTGGTGGAGCAGTGGTGGTTCGACGGAACTCCGGCGGTGGTCCGGCGAAACTCCGGCGGTGATCGAGGAGGCTAGGAAGCAAGAGCAATCTCCGATCTCTCTCTTTTTTCCTTAGGCTTAGGGGTTTCTTTTTCAAGAGGAGAGGGAGCTCTATTTATAGATTTTGGGAATGGCATGGCCCGTAAATAGGTGGAGGATCAAGGGTAAATTAGGAGTGGTTGGATGGACGGTCGATGTTGAATCCCTTGATCATGAACTATTTGATAGACATTTGAATGCCTTAGTGATGTCAGAATTCAATGATATTGGCTCGTTGGATTCATCTCGCCGAGACGCTCGATTTGAATATAAGCTTGTTATGTTTGGAAACCGTTTGGTAATCCAAATTGTGGTTTGAACCTTTCAACAGCGCTTCGAGTCCTTGATATAGACTCATTTGGGCTCAGATTGGGTTAAATTTGGTGTCGTTGGGTTTGTATTTCCGAGACGCTCAGTTCGACTATAAGTTTGCTGAAATCGGAGATCAGATGCTCCTAATTTTAATTTCGGATGTTTCCAACTTGATTTTGCCTTGAGATTCGTGCCCGATCAAGATAATATTCGAATGATGTATCAAAACTAAAAGGACAATGGCCCATCAATCTATGTGGCATAGAGTTAATGGCAAATTCAGCTTAGCTTTGCATCTCTCCCCTTTTCTTAAGGTATTTTTGAATAAGACAACACATACTCCCAAGGTTGTTGATGTCTTGAGTAGAAAATATGTGGGAGTGTCAACTAGTTTAATTACTTCTAAGTTAATGTTGACTCGGGAGATGGAGAGGTTAGAATTGGAAGTGGTATGTTTATCTAATGTGTCTGCTGAAATCATAACCAAATGATAGTTTAGCTCTCATTGCAAAATATGATTAAAGAATATGAGGAGGTAGATGAAGAATATGTGAAATTGATAAATCAGATTCAATTTGGGAAAATGTTATAATAACAAGTGAATAATCAGGAGGAGATTTCTATGGTAGCAGGTTGTAGGCTCCATATAATGGTGATATGAGAAATAAGATTAAATAAGAAGCTCATTATTCTAAGTATACTATTAATCCAAATATTAATAAGATATATTGTGATATGAAAACTATATTTTGGTGGTCTTGGTTGAAGTGAAAAGTAGCCGAGTTTATTTCCAAGTATGAAGCTTGTCAGATGGTGAAGGCTAAGCATCAGAGACCTAGTGGATTACAACAACCATAATCTATTCCTAAATGAAAATGGGAAGATATCACTTTGAATTTCTCCATGGTTTTTCCAAGTCTGAATAAGGTCATGATGCGGTGTGAATGATTGTGGATAGAATAACAAAGTCGGCTCATTTTCTACTAATAAGATAGACTAATTGGGTTGATAAGCTGGCTCAACTGTATGTGAAGTAGATTGTTAGATTGCATAGAACTCCTAAGTCTATAATTTTGGATCATGATGGCAAGTTCATCTCAAAATTATGGAAGGGTATTCAAGAATGTTTAGGGACGAAGTTAAATTTCAATACAACTTTTCATCTCTAGATAGATGGGCAAAATGAGAGAGTCATTCAAGTTTTAGAAGACCTGTTGAGGCTCTATATTTTAGATTTTGGTGGATGCTAGGAAGATCATGTTTCATTGATTGAATTTGCTTACAATAAAAACTTCTAGGTAAATATTGGTTTGGCTATATATAAAACTTTGTATGAAAGAAGGTGCATGATATCGTTGTCATGGGTTGAAGCATGAGAAAGGAAAATTATAGATTCTAAACTTGTAGATAGTGCTATAAAGAAAATTAGATTGATCAAGAAAATATTAGAAGCAGCTCATGATAGGTAGAAGAAATATTTTGATTTGAAACACGTCTATGGAATTACAGGTTAGGGATTTTATATGTGAAGGTCAATCCAATGAATGAGTCAGCATATCCGAACAAGATAGCAAGCTGAGCCCAATGTATATATGTGATGGGGAGTATAATGGAGTGCAATTTTGAATTAAAAAAAAATGTTTAAGGATCTATCTCCCTTAAACAATGCTCGGGCTTTCTTTGATGTATAAAAATAATAAACCCAACTTAATCTACACAAGTATACATGTTGAATCAAATAATAAAATGATATAATAAGTATCGAACCCATGAGGAAGTATAATTTTTAGCAATTAACTATCATTATTTACTCTAATTGCAAAATTATCCTACTAAAACAAAATTATTGGTTGTGGAGATTCAATCACTAAATAAAAATAGCAAAATAATGGATACAATATTTAAATAAAGTATTTTTTATTAATGAATATAAATTGCATATCTTTCCTCATAAAATTCTTATTTTTGATGTGATTCAGAGCATATGTATTCCTATATCTCTATCAAGCTTATAAGGTAAAAATGATATTTGTTGATCTCTTACAGTTATATCATCCCTTAAGAACCTAATATATTTTACAACATATGTCAAGGCATGCAAACATATTATTTCAATATTCATGGTTATTCTTGCATTCCTCCATCGAGGTTATATATCATATTATATTTTAACTACACATATGGTCACTATGCACATGCATTAAATAAACAATGGGATAATATTGAAAATGTCATTTCACTTTTAGAGCACAAGAATCTTCATTAGTACTTAATATATTTTCTATATCATCAATCCAAGACTAGATAAGTAATCATAAATAGAAGAAAAGATAAGCAAACTCATTTTCATTGACATCATAAAAGACTAAAAATATAAGATAATAATATCACCAAGAAGGATCAATGTATCTCTTCTACACTTCTTCTTCTTCCTTAATGTATAAAGATGCTCAAACAAACACTGAATGTAGTACTTCTCTAATCTCTCTTAAATTGGACTCTAAGAGAGATCTAAAGAAGTACTCTATAAAGTACTAAAATTATATAAGTGACCGAACTTCCTTGAAAAATATAACACAATGACTATTTATAAGAAAATACAAATTAAACAACTAGCATGGCGACGCTTGAAAGATTGGTACTATAGTGCCCATAAAATGAACTAACGCCACTGCGCTGATGTTTTTGCTGCACCACAAAGCCTACTGATGTGGATCAGTTACTTAGTGAATAGTCGCGTCATTTTGTTGACAGATCATGTCCTTTCGAAGTTAAAACTATTATGCCACGATGCTACTAACTTTCGAATGATGTAGTATTGAAGTGGCAATTTTGGTACCGAGGCATGATAGATGTGATGTCGCGGTGCTTGAAGACAGTAAACATAACGATGCAAAGCTGAAAATTTTGACGTAGTGATGTTGTTCAACAGAGAACTCAATGCCAACTAATCAATGTTGTAGCGCTCCGGAAGTGCCTTTGATGGCGCTACAACATTTATTTGTTTAATGTCACGACGTTGGATGATATTTAGAATTTGATACATTTTTTGTATTTTTTCTACCAAACATAGCTAAAATAATATATTTTCACTAAAAATAGAGCACATAAAATAATGCATTATTTAAACTTATAAAATATCCCCAGCTTAAACTCTTGCTTATTTTCAAGCAAATAAAAATTTTGTAATTCTAATTAATGATTAACCAAAGTAAAAAATTTGACAATTTAAAATTAGTAAAATATAAGATAATACATTACAGTCTAGAAATAGTAAAAATGAACAAGATTATAACTCTAGCTTAGAAAATACTAATAATTATATTAATCAGACATCCCTATTATTTCTTAATTTAAATTCATATGTTATATGTTTAATTATTATTATTTTTAATTTTAAAGTGAATAATGTAGCTTATTGATTATATATGTTAGTAGTTCAACTTAAAAATTTATTAGTTCACCATCATTGGTACTAATTTTCTTATTTTATCCTTTATGAATTTAATTATAAAATTATAAGCTTTTGATTGAAATCTTATTTTACCCTCTATGAATTTAATTATAAAATTATAATCAAATTATAAGCTTTTGGCTGGTATCAATTTTTAAATGTACTCATATTTTCTTTTTCTTCCATTTCTTTTCTTTTTCTTTTTAGAACTATTTTCATGGTTCTTTTTCTTTTTATTTTATGGAGTACATAGTTATTGATTTTGGATATCAGTTTTTGCTTCGAACCCTTTTACAATCTTAATGAACTTTAATAATAATTTAATAAGATTACCAATTCTAAATTTGAGTTGCTTATGATTTTTAATTTTAATCTACTCATTCCTAATCTTTAATTCTAATTATTTATCTTTATTTCAAAAATTAATACATAAATGTATAACTTATAATTTTAAATTAAAGCAATAATTTAAATTATCAAAGTTAGATTATGTTTATCTTTATTTTAAAAATTAATAAATAAATGTATAACTTATAATTTTAAATTAAAGCATTAATTTAAATAATCTAAGTTAGTTAATTATTAGTTTTTTCACTCTATGAAGTATAAATGTGTTCATTTAGTTTGATTTAGGATTTTATTATTATCTTAATTTTACATAATTTTTAATTATCATTTTTACTAAGATTAATTAAATTATTATAACACACAAATTAATAAAAATTATAGTAAGCATGAGGGAAATTTCAATAAAATGTATATAAAAGAAACACAAATAATAATTAACAATACACATGCTTTCATATGAATGATAAAAGGTGCATAAAACATATAATAACATAACAAAAATATAACACATGCTACAAGATAACTAGTAAATTATTATTATTTTTCAAGATAATTAGTAAATTATTATTAATTTACAAGATAACTAATAAACTTCAGCTAGATAATTAGTGCACTAGTGCAATCAAATGGGTTGCCTCCCATAAGTGTTAAGTTTTAAGTCTTCAGCTAGACTATAAATTGCGACAAATAAAAATGCTACCCAACAAAAGTAGCATGCAAACTCTCTCTCTCTCTCTCTCTCTCTCTCTCTCTCTCTCTCTCTCTCTCTAGACAAAGAAAAATAGCACCTAACTCTCTGAATCAAGGTCATCCTCCTCCTCCTCCTCCTCATCATCATCATGCCCTTTCTCTCGAGGCTGCCACACAAAGGGATTGTAGGTAGGTGCAGAGGGGAACTCAAGCTGTTCAGGATGCTCCACAAAAGGGATATTATTAAACATACCAACAAGTACATCATTAAAATCTGAGTTGTATCTATAATAATGTACCTACTGGTCCATGCCATGAGCCATCCTCATTATCATCTCAAATTGCTAGTCACTAGTTTCCTCATAAAAGTGAGTCACCTCTACCATTTTTCTCATCAAATCAGCCACTTGTTCTCCTAATATTTTATGAGCTCTAGCACTTCTACTATTGCTTCCTGGTCTATTAGATAATTTTGGCTCACTAAAATCACCTTCCTCCTCATCTTTTCCTACAAGCTTAAAAATCAAAATCTTTCTTTTGGTGAGAACTTGAATAGGGAATAATTGTTATTCATTTTATTTAACACCTGCGTGCATAAAGAATGTACAAGAGAAGGGTGCCTAACCCAATAGATGTTGTACCCCTAATGTTGTATATATGAGATGGAAATATAAATTCTCCTACATTAATAGAATACCCCATTTGATTTGAATGATTTAAAAGGGTACAATCACGAGTGACTTCACTCATATTAGAACTAGGTAAAATCAGGAAGAAATAAAATAATGTCAGGCTTTGACAGTTTTGGTCATAGTATAGGCAGGGAAATTGATAATTCTATTGTCTTTCTTTTTTCCAAGAAGCTCCACTATTAGGTTTACATAAGACACTCAAGATTTCATCAGGATTTATAGGTGTATTAATGAAGGCATTGTATTCATCAAATTCAAAGTCCTTGTTAATGGCTACTGAATCAAAGGAACCCACTTACCCCGAACATAACATATATTGTCCACTACCTGTTTTCCATTTATACAAGATTCACAAACAACATTAATAATGGCAACAAATGGTTCTTCACATAATCTTTCCCAACCTCTACTTGCTATAATTTGTATAATGGGTGAATTAGGAATCTGAAAACCTCATTATGGAATAAATTATTTTTTTACAACTGAGTCAGCAAATCAAGATTCAGCACAACGGAGATAAATATGCTCCTGTCAAAAGAGGAAGAAGACCTCTTCATGCCGAACATCTTAGGAGCCATTCTTCTAGAGAGGATTTCAAAGAAAAGAGAAGAGTTTGAAGGAAATAAAAAGTGTTAAATGAAATGAAAAATGGATCCCCTACTTATAATACAATGAAGCTCTACAACACTACGGTGCTCAATGCATAAACAAAATGATAATTGGTCAACGGATAAGTGTTACAGTTGTTTAGGACATGTGGTGCAGCAATGCTAGTTTTTGGAAATTGGAGCATGGCTTTAGGAAGGGCCACTGCCGTAGCGTTTGATGTGTCGATGTCATAGCGCTTATGTTAAGGAAAGGTTGTGCCGCTATAATTACAACAATTATAATGCTTAATAATGCCTCGACGCTTACTAATTACACTACAGCGTTCACCTAACTTTCAAAATTAGAGTTATAACCTCATAATATACTTTCAACATTTGGCAAGAGAACACTTTTTGACTTAAATGACTAAGTGTTGTGGTGTTCAAACAATAAGCACTATTGCATTGAATATTATAATTTAATTAATATATATTATACAATAATAAATATAATTATACTATACATATTATATAATATATATATATATACTATATAATATACACGAATATCCGATTACAAAACCAATATTATATAATCCATAATAATAATTTATATGATAAACTCCATCTGCTAATACTTCTCAGATCATATCAAATAACTTTTAATAAGGTTCGAATTTATAATGTTTATCTAAGGAAATAACAATCCATATATATACTAATAACGGACCTAAATAATTTACTCACAGATTCAAATGCACGAATATTTAGCATCTATAACACCAGTTATAACTTATTACTCTTCAAAATGACTCAAGCATAAATTCAAACCAAATTATTCCTAGTCAGAGCAACTATGACGGAACTATTCAAATGAATAACTTCTCTATTAATAACCCAAACATAACCTTCCAACATAAAATAAGTGACTATAAAATATATTGTCTACTATTATGTAATATTAAATACTCCAAGTAACTAGACAAGAAAAATCAAACGATTGAAAATTCTCTACTGATTACTAAAAATACTTCGGGCTGTTCAACGAACTTCCAGCAAATTAAAACTTTTGTGATGCGGGTATTTCTAATAGGAGTGTAAATTTTCCTATCGAATCTATGTACATACACAATATTTAAAGGTTCTATACTTTCGCCTAAATTTATAATTGGTAGATTTTTTCTTGATATATAATAGGACAGGTACTCCACACTTAATATATGTTTCAAAGTAAATATACGTATGAATTAATGAGTGATAAAGTAGAGTGTCGAACCTAGGGCAAGTATGCTTCCTATTCGCGACTCTTTTTTTAATACACTTAATATTGTTTATTCCAACCTTTACTCTTTAATCTCGCAAAAGTTATAGCTATGCACCCAATTGACATAAAATACTATTAAAATAAATGTATTCCTGGTTGTGGGGATTTAATTAATTTTCATTGAATTTAATATACATAGATTAGTTAGAGGACTGGAATTCGATAGAGATAGGGATGAAAGGAAGATTGGCATATGGATGGTTCCTTAAATAAAGCATACGACTATGAAATTGAAGATTGGGAAGATGTGAGATAAGTCTCCACTCGCCTTGATAATATGAGCTCCCTAGATCTCTATCTAGCTTGTAAGGGTGAAAAGTATAGCTTGCTGACTTGCTACAGTTCTATCATCTCCTTAAGAACCTAGCATTATTTTATATCATATGTCTAGGTATGCAAACATATTATTTTAATATTTCTAGTTGTTCTTATAGTCTTCCGTCAAGGTTATGCATCACATTAGGTTTTAACTACACATATAATCACTATATGCATTAAAAAGAGAATAAGATAATATTAAAACATCATTTTACTTGCGCAGGCACAAGAATCTTTATTTTAATTAATATATTTTCTTACATTCATCATACCAAAAAATAAGCTAGGTATGGAAGAAAAAGTAAGGAACAAACTCATTTCTCTGAAATAATAGAGAATGAAATACAAGAGATATATCAACAAGATGGATCAATGTGGTCTCTTCTACACTTCTTTTGCAATCTTAGATTGTATGAAGTTGTGTTACAAAACAAACCTAACTAAATATTCTAATGATTATATTACACATTCCCTAATCCTCCTTTTAGCTTGGACTCTAAGAGATATCTAAAGAAGTACTCTGTAAAGTAATAAAAATTATACCAAGTGACTAAACTCCCTTATAAACATTAATATAATGATTACTTATAAAAAATATAAATTAGGCAACTGGTGCTGCGGTGCTAGAAAGATTGGTGCCACAGTGCCCATAAAATGAACTAACGCCGCTACACTGCTATTTTCGCTCCGCCGCAACGCCTGCTGATGTGGATCAGTTACTTAGTGAATATTCACATCATTTCACTGACAAATCATGTTCTTGGAGTACACACTACTACATTGTGGCACTGATGACTTTCAAACGCTATGGCATTCAGAGTGACAATTTTTGGTGTCTAGGCATGAATAGATTATGACTTCACAACTTTTGAAAGAAAATGAACATGGCATCCAAACATGACCATTTTTGATGCTCTGCATAGCATTTCCTAATAGAGGTCAGTCAATGTCAATGTTGTAAACTCCATTGGTGCATTTCATGGCACTATGGTGTTTCTTTATTCTGACACCCTGGACACGACACTTGATGAAACTTAGAATTTGGTGTTTATTTTTTGTATTTTTTCTGTACAGCATAATTAAACCACACATTTTAATAAAAATAAAAATATAACATTATAAAATTAATACATTATTTTTCAGTTTTGTCCAATAATGACTCATTCAAACTAATATTAGGGAGAATTGAGAAATCTACTTTTAAATTTATTTATGTCATATCATTATCATATATATATATATATATATATATATACTATTTTTCATGAATCTATGCTGAGGAAGTGGGTATCAAATGTTGAACAAAGAGTTCCCAAAATTGAAGTTGAGGTGCAACTGAACTTGACCTACAAAGAAGAACTTGAATGCATTATAGCTTATGATGTAAAGTAGTTAATGAACAAGTAGATTCTAATAGTCAAGGTCCAATTAATGAAAGCACAGGTCAAACCAAGAAGTAACTTGGGAGAAAGAGACTCAGATGAAGCAACTATACCCAGAGCTATTATAAAGATATTGTGAATTAGAAATATCAAGGATGACATTTTATCTAAGGAGGGGAGAATGTAATACCATTAGATCCAAAACCCAAGTGATTAAATTAATTTACAATAAATATTCATTTGATTTTAATCTAATTGATGATTATAAATCCTAGAGTGTTTAAGAAAATCTCGGGTGAGTCAAGAATTAGAGTGGAGAAGTGAAATTCAAGGTCAATAAAATAACTATGAGGGCACCATAACACTAGGCAGAGTGACCTAGCGACATTGAACTCTTGGGGTGGGAGAAAAAATTAAGGTTGATTATAGTGTTGGGTGGAACCATAAAAATGTCGAGACCTTAAATGGTGAGATTCTAAGAGAATCTGAAAGATTCTCTGTAAGCACAAAGAAGTTGGGAAGGCAAGGGTCATGGTGCATGCTCAAAATTATATATTTATTAAATTACTCACCTCACCCCAACCATTATTGGAGAAGAGAGGAGGAGAGGAATAAAGAGAGGGGGTTTGACAACTAAAGCTCAATTTTCATCCATTAGGCTTGTTTAAGATATTATAGAGCATGAGGTAGACATATGAACTCTTATCTTTGATTTCAGTTCCAGTAATTTTATAAAAAAGTTATGAATGAAAATGTATTTTTCTTATATTCTATGACATTTTCATTCCATAACTTTCGATATGTTATTGTACATTCTATCCTAAACATTTTGAGTGTAAGAAATTGAAATTTTATTGATTGATATTTTTTATGATTATTTATGAGTATATAAGTTAATTGAGATTTTTCTGGCAAATACAATAGTTATATAAAAATCATAAAATGTTCAGATGAATATATCTTTGAAATTGGAATTTAAATGGAAAAAAAATTAGTGATTATAGAGTTATATATGTAAAGTGGCATTTTGTTGAAATGCTGACAATTTATGCATTATTTGAATATTGCATTAAAAATAAAATTTAGTTACTATTGCATTTGTATCTATAATATTCATAGATGTCATTAGAGATGTTATGATATATAGAAAAGTGCACATTTTGATATATACAAGGGCCAAGTATGTTCTGTTGTGAACCCATCTACCTTGGCTGGATGAGGGAGGGATTATAGCCCCACTTACTGAAAGTGAGTATAGGAGGTTATGTGGCACTGTTATGTTCTAACTATGGTCCCATTTGTTATATGAAGGTCTTAGAGGTTAAAGGAAGGAATAAGTGAATGTGGAGTTATAATTAAGTAGACATTGGGACATGTGTATTAAAATCATGCATTACATATTCTAATAATTTAATGAAGTATAAGTAATATTTTGAGCTAAATGTTAGTTAAATTTTTGGATTTCCTTATGGATCCTATTGAAATGTGAAAGTGATGGGGCTAGTGGAGTAACCTAAAGAATTGTTAAAATAATTTAGGGCTCTATCAATCCCTAAATAATGCTTAGGTTTTCTTTGATATAAAAACTATAAGAACCTCGCCTAATATACACAAGTATACATGCTGAATCAAGTAATATAGTGATAGATTAAAGTATCAATCTCATAAGAAAGAATATTTACTTGTAAATACTAATATTATCTACTATACTTATAATAATTATCCTACCTAATTTTATATGTTTCCTAATGATTTTATTTTATATTAATATTATTAAAAACATATGCATTATCGATCGCTCTATTATTAATGAAGAGACAAACGATAGATTAAACCCTTCCAACTTTAATACCACTATAAACTCTCATAGTATGTCACCCTATAAAACTCTTAGAAGAGTAAGTAAAGTATGTACTGCTAAAACTCGTCCTTACAATTCATCTTTATAAATTTGGTATATTTTAAGCACTATGCATATGGTTGTATCATACCAATTTATTATATCTAGTTGTGCATGCATTCTTATTCCTAAGCTTCACATTACACATGATATTAACTACATATATCACCAATATGCACGTTAAATGAAGGTCTAGTATATTGACAATATCATTAAATTATTAATGAAGAGAATTCATTAGTACTCCACATTCCATTTACACCATCAATCCAAAACTAAAAAAATTAGCCAGACATGAAGAACAAGTGAAGCAAACTCATTTTTATTAATTGAACAAAGAAAGAAAGTATAGAAGAAAAGATATCACTAAATGTGTTCAATGATCTCATCTATACTCATCCTTAAACTTATAGAATTGCTTCCACAAACATTGACCAAACACTCTTAAGAAATGGATCTAATGCTTCATGAATTCCCTTAGTTGTCACTCCTAAGGAAATTTCAAAGAAGCACTGTAAAGACTAAAATTAACTAAGTGATTGAACTCTCTTAGTAATACAACAAACAAATTATTTATAGAAAAACATAAAAAATGAATTTTTTCGCCGCGGTGCCAATAAAATAAACTAACGCCGTAGCGCTAAAAGATTTCCTCCGCTGTAGCGCTTATTGATGTAGACACTTTGTGTAGTGAATATACACGTCACTTTGCTGGTAGACGTCGTACCTAAATGGTTGAGCATTATGACATCTATGTGGCACTCCCCTTAGCTTGGCGGAGCTAGAAATTAGCACTGCGACATGTGTGTAGATAGAGAGTAAGCTTTGCAGCATTGACTCTGTTGCTTCGATGCTGTTAAACAAAGACTGGGTGCTACAATGTCCATATTGGGCAATTCGGTGGTGTCAATGATGACGCCGTGATGGTGTAATGTCTGACACCGTGACACTATACCATACTTGAATTTTTTTTTTTACATTTCCTGCATTTTTCTGCACAAACAAAATAGTTTCTTTGACAATTTAATATATCAAACATAATATTATTTACACTCATTAGAAAATCAATTGCAAGTGAACCTCTGATGATAAGTGTTATATAATACATATGAAATCTCTATGAAAATGGCTTTAAATATACACATAAGAACTATGTAATCAAGTAAACACTGAACCCTAGAAAATCATGTTTTCCTAATATTTTATTCGTTCTTTATAAGTCCTTGTATTTTTTTTTTACTAAAATTACAACTTTAAAATTTAATTGACATTGATATTTGTGATGGACTAGGAAGAAATCCTATTGAACTGATTGCGCTCATTCAGTTAATCTTCTAGTGTTTCAGGAAAAGGTAATTGTCCAGCAGAGTTGAGAATGGTAGAGATAGGTTCTTCTAAATATGATCAGAAAGATACTATTTTGTAATCTAGTTTTATTCTGATGTATGGATGATTGAAAATAAATTGGATTATTGTTTATATATTTTGATGAAATAAAATGTGTTTTTATTGTTGTTATTATTTAGATTTTTAGTAGCTCTGGCTATCTTTATGGGTGGTTGAGCTATAATTATAGGTTTAGAATTTCAATCCTTCTATTAGATCTTAGGGTGTCACAAAGAAAAACCACAAGAAGTGTACATGAAGAGTGACAAACTCAAATTTGGGAAAGTTAAGGTACAATTTATTATGGCGAAGATATACTATTTGCTAAATTCCTCACCTCACCCCAACCATTACTGTAGAAGAGAAGGAAAAAGGAGAGGAGAAAGATAAAGAGAGGGTTTTTGGCATCTAAAGCTCAGATTTCATCCACCAGCCTTTTTTAAGATATTATAGAGCTCGAGGTAGACTTTTAAACTCCTATATCTAATTTCAATTCTAGTAATTTTATAAAAAGTTATGAATGAAAATGTATTTTTCTTATATTATATGATATTTTCACTGCATAACTTTTGATATATTGTTGTACATTTTATCCTAAATATTTTGACTATAATAAATTAAATTTTTACTGGTTGATATTTTCTATGATTATTTATGAGTAAATATGATTTATGGTAAATGCAATAGTTATATAAAAATCTTAAAATGTTTATATGAATATCTCTTTGAAATTTGAAATGAAAAAAGTTTGATGGATATAAATTTATACAAGTAATGTGGCATTTTGCTGATAATTTATGCATTATAGGAATATTGCATTGAAATTATAATTTGGTTTATATTGCATTTATATCTATAATATTCCTAGTTGTCATTGGAGATGTTATGAGTTATAAAAAGGTGCATACTCTAATTTGTACAAGGGTCACATATGTTCTGTTCTGGACTCATCTGCCTTAGGTGGATATGGGAGAGATTCTAGCATCACTTACTTAAAGTGAGTGTAACAGGTTATGTGGCACTATTATATTCTAATTCCGGCCCCACTTGTTATATACAAGTGTGAAAGCTTAAAGGAAGGCTTAAGTGAAAGTTGAGTCATAAGCAGACATCGGGACATGTACCTTCAAATCATGCATTGCATACTTTGAGAACTTATTGAGTTAGGTAAAGTAAAATTTTGAGCTAAATGTTAGTAAATTTTTGGATTTCTTCATGGACCCTAATGAAATGTGAAAGTGAACCTCTCATGATAAGTGTTGACCTCGATTTTGGCACGTTTTCCTTTCGAGCATACTCGACCGACTCGATTGAGCTTTGGCGAGCCTAATTCAAATTGAATCGGCATCGATTTGGATTCAGTCTCACTAAATAAATTGTATCAACTCAGTAAAACCCAAATGGATTCGAAAAACAAATCGCGGGATTTGATTTCCTCATTCAGCAAGCGGCTCTGATGACGGAATGGATCTATGCCGAGGACTTCTCGCGGATTTCCTTCTTCCTCCGGTTCTAACAAAGAGCCCGCGAGAGGTCTCTCGATTGAGGGAAATTATTGGATTCGGACACCGGACGATGTCCGGAGCCCAATGAAAATGCGTCACATCATCTCTTACTCGATAATGAACGGCAGCTTCAGATGATTTCCGGCACTTAGTTGGATCACTTCAATACTTGACACTTACCCGTCCAGACATTGCATTCACTATAAACAAGTTGTTCCAACATATGCATCAGCCGAATGAGGATGATTTCAAACTTCTGAAACGACTGCTTAGATATATAAAAGGTACACTTAATTTTGGCTTGCCCATTCAAGCTACCTCATTGGATTTGTATGCCTACTCAGATTCTGATTGGGCTGGTGACCCTATTGATCGGAAATCTACCTCTGGTTATTGTGCTTTTATTGGTAGCAATCTCATTTCATGGCATGTTAAAAAACAGAAAACTATAGCTCGCTCATCTACTGAGGCAGAATACCGAGCACTTGCTACTGCCACGACAGATATCATATGGATTCGTCGCTTATTAGAGGAATTTAAAATTCCTTCTTCCACACCTACTATGTTATACTGTGATAACATCTCCTCTATTGCTCTTGCGAACAATCCCATTTTTCATGCACAGACGAAACATATAGAAATAGATTTTCAATTTGTCCGTGAATGCATTCAAAACAATGTTATCACAGTTTCTCATGTTCATACAACTGATCAACTTGCTGATCTCTTTACAAAAGCTTTGTCTATACAAAGGTTCCAATATCTTCGTTCCAAGCTTCACATTGTGGAACCCAATGTCAGCTTGCGGGGAGGTGATAAGCAAATTGACACAGATAAGCAAGCTAACCTTTTTACATCAAACCGTACTTATGGTCAGGCATTCATTACCTGTAAGAAGTAGTGGTTCCTCTATTGCTTTCTAGAAGCTTGATATTTACCTTTGGATTGTAACTGCTTTGATCTCCACCGTTGAGGTCCTTTTCTAACTTTCTGGGTCTTTATATGTATTGCAAAACAGTAAAAGTAATGAGATGCCGTGAGCAGATTACAGGGAGCTCCTTTGGGTTCCATGCCTGTTCTTCCTTTCTTCTCCCTGTTATGTTATTCTCTGTTTTGAGTTTATGTGCAGCTGCAGGAAGTGAAGATCGGCTCAAGCATTTCAACATGGTATCAGAGCCCTTCGGCCTTGCGGCCTGATCTTGCAAACAGCTGTTCTTTTTTTCTCGTTTCTGTCATGGAAAAACCCTCTCAATCTACCACTAGTTCTCAAACTCCTGCTACCCCTTCAAAGTCTCTACCTGTAGTTAAAATGGGAGATGTTACTATACCACCTCAGCTCAAATTTCTCATGACCAATGTTAAATCTGTGCTTAATATTCAACTCACTGCTGAAAATTACCCTCTCTGGAAATCACAGATTTTAAAACTATTTACTGCCAATGGTTTTGATGGTTACTTGGATGGATCTACCCCACAACCCTCTAAGCTCATTTCCACTGCAACCAAAATTGTTCCAAATCCCGAGTATTATACATGGTTGTTGATTGATCAAAACCTTGCTGTTGTCCTTTACTCTACGATTTCTTCGACTTTTTTACCATATGTTCTTAATCTTCATTCTTCCATGGAAATATGGCAAACCATTGAGCGTCGTTTACAGTCGACCAACCATTCCCGCATTCTTCAACTCAAGAATGAGTTAAATCATATTTCTATGAAAGACAAATCAATGGTATAGTTTCTTTCGGAAATCAAAAGCAAGGTAGATGTGATTGGTGCCTCTGATTCTCCTTTGTCTACTGATGACATTATCATGTATACACTCAATGGTTTACCAAGCACATATCAGGGGTTTAAGACAGCTATTCGAACCAATCTCAACCCACTGAGTTTGGATGACTTATATGCCTTACTTTGCAGTGAGGAGTTGAACTTAGCTGCAGAATCCATCCGTGAACTCTCTCTGTCATCACCGTCTCCTGAACCTATTCAAGCTTTCTCGACTCAACGCGGTCGTGCTCGTGGACGCAATTCTCGCGGACGGTCTTATTCTAAACCATTTCGTGGTCGCGGTTCTGCTGGTCACAATTCGACGTCTACCTCGTCGACTCCTGTAGAATGCCAAATCTGTGGAAAATTTGGACATTCAGCTTTCAAATGTTGGTACCGTGGTGACTTCTCTTACCAACCGCAAATTCAAGCCTATTCTGCTGACTCCTCTCCGCAATCCTCTGATTGGATTCTTGATATTGGTGCTACTTCGCACCTCACTACAGATCCGAACCAAGTTTACAATGCCAAACCGTATGCTGGAAATCAACAGGTCATAGTCGGAAATGGAGAGTTTCTTCCTATCACTCACACTGGTAAAGGTTTATTGCCAACTCCTCACCGTAAGCTTCATTTGTCTCCTCTTCATCTAGTTCCAAATTTAACTCAAAATCTTCTTTCTGTTAACCGGCTTGCTACTGATAATTCTTGTTCCATTGTCTTTGATTGCCTTGGTTACAAAATTAAGGACTCGAAGACACACCAAACTCTCCTTCAAGGCCCATGTCATCAAGGTCTCTACCCAATACATACTAAGCCGGCTTCTCCTCACATCATTCCAGCTCTTACGGCAACTACAACTCCTCTTCAACTTTGGCATCGACGATTGGGACACCCCTCACTACAAGTTCTACTCAAGCTATCCAAATCAGATCTTTCTTTTGCATGTTCTAGCTCTAAGTCTTTTTATTGTAATTCTTGTGAACTTTCAAAGAGTCACAAGTTATCTTTTCTTCCTTCTTTATCTAGGTCAGTTTCTGTTTTAGATTTGATACACACTGATGTATGAGGACCTTCTCCCTCCTTATCTTTACATGGTTTTAAATATTATCTCTTATTTGTGGATGATTTCTCTCGTTTTTCATGGATTTATCCATTAAAATCTAAATCTGATGTTCCGTTTATGTTTTATAAATTCAAGGCTCTTGTTGAAAAACAATTTAATAAATAAATACAATGTTTACGTTCGGATGGTGGCGGAGAATACTCTTCCATTTCTTTTCAAAATTTTCTTGCTACACATGGCATTATACATCAAGTTACTTGCCCATATACTCCTGAATAGAACGGTGTTGCTGAACGCAAACATCGTCATGTTCTTGAAACGACTCGAGCATTACTTCATGAGGCTTCTCTACCGCCAAAATTCTGGGTGCATGCTGTTATGACGACTACTTGTCTCATAAATTGTTTGCCGTCTATTTCTCGCAAGACTTCTTCACCATTTCAACTTCTATATAATAAATCTCCAAATTATTCTTCTTTTAAAACGTTTGGGTGTCTTTGTTATCCATATTTACCACAACTCTTCTCTAGTAAATTTCATTCCAAATCATTACCATGTATATTCATCGGATATGCGGCTCAAACAAAAGGTTTTCACTGTTTTCACATTGAATCTGGTAAAATTTTCACCTCTCGTCATGTCAAATTTTTTGAAAATATCTTCCCTTTCTCTACATTATCCTCTGATTCATTACCTACCTCATTTTCCAACAATTCCTATACTCCTCCTTCTACACTTGTTCCTTCAATTGTTAAACAACCTGAAGCTCCACAAACAATTCTACCTCAATTACCCAACTCGTCTCCTCTTTCCTGTTCCAAATTTCTGATTACTTCTACTTCCCCAACTAAACAATGCACATCACCTTTCTCCACTACAAGTTCTTCTCCTCAACCAAATCTTTCTACCTCTCCTTTACCTGATACTTCTTCAAGTTCACACCAATCTATTTTACCGTTACATAGCTTGCCTCCTACATCACCAGATATTCTTTCAATTCCTCCACCTACCCATCATATGGTTACCAGGCTTCGGACAGGAAAGCTTAAACCTAAACATATTGTGAGTATGAATGTCTCTTCTGTTTCGACTGACCCAACAGCTTATAGTGAAGCTATTAAAAATCCAGTTTGGCGTAAAGCTATGTCTGATGAATTTGACGCTCTTCAAAAACAAGCAACATGGACATTAGTTCCTTCAGATCCATCTCAAAACATTTTAGGATGTAAATGGATATACAAAACCAAATTTAATGCGGACGGAACCATTGCTAGACATAAAGCACGTCTTGTTGCTCAAGAGTGCAGTCAACAGTTTGGTTTAGATTATCTTCACACGTTTAGCCCGGTTGCTAAACTGCCTACCATAAGAATCCTACTTGTTGTTGCTACGAAATTCAAATGGAAGATTCTTCAACTTGATGTCTCCAACGCATTCTTGTATGGCACACTAAAAGATAAGGTTTATATGACACAACCCACCGGGTTCAAGGATTCTTTGTATCCTGATCATGTGTGTCTTCTTCAAAAATCCATTTATGGCTTAAAACAGTCACCGAGACAATGGTTTGAAACATTTTCTACTTATCTACTTGACTATGGGTTCATACATAGTACGGCTGATCCATCCTTGCTAATCTATAATAGAGATTCTGTTCTTATTTACATACTCGTATATGTGGATGACATCTTACTTACCGGCAATAATGATCACACCATTGAACACCTGTTAGCTGCTCTATCCTCTCGGTTTCACATGAAGAACCTTGGCTTTATTTCTCATTTTCTTGGGATGAATGTTCTTCAGTTATCTAATGGTTTGCACCTATCTCAAACTACATACACCTCTGAGATCTTACGTAGGGCTGGCATGAGTGATTGCAAGTCAATATCCACACCAATTCCCTCAAAATTTCTTACAAATTCTGCAAGCAAACCTACTATATTGTCTTCGGCAGCTTCAGATGATTTACATTTCCTGCATTTTTCTGCACAAACAAAATAGTTTCTTTGACAATTTAATATATCAAACATAATATTATTTACACTCATTAGAAAATCAATTGCAAGTGAACCTCTGATGATAAGTGTTATATAATACATATGAAATCTCTATGAAAATGGCTTTAAATATATACATTAGAACTATGGAATCAAGTAAATATTGAACCCTACAAAATCATGTTTTCCTAATATTTTATTCGTTCTTTATAAGTCCTTGTATTTTTTTTTTAAAACTACAACTTCAAAATTTAATTGACATTGATATTTGTGATGGTCTAGGAAGAAAGCCTACTAAACTAATTGCGCTCATTATGTTAATCTTCTAGTGTTTCAGAAAAAGGTAATTGCCCAGCAGAGTTGAGAATGGTAGAGGTAGGTTCTTCTAAATATGAGCAGAAAGATACTATTTTGTAATCTAGTTTTATTCTGATGTATGGATGATTGAAAATAAATTGGATTATTGTTTATATATTTTGATGAAATAAAATATGTTTTTATTGTTGTTATTATTTAGATTTTTAGTAGCTCTGGCTATCTTTATGGGTGGTTGAGCTATAATTATAGGTTTATAATTTCAATCCTTCCATTAGATCTTAGGGTGTCACAAAGAAAAATCCCAAGAGTGCCAAACTTACATTTGGGAAAGTTAAGGTACAATTTATTGCGGCGAAGATATACTATTTGCTAAATTCCTCACCTCACCCCAACCATTACTGTAGAAGAAAGGAGGAAAAGGGAGAGGAGAAAAATAAAGAGAGGGTTTTTTGGCATCTAAAGCTCAGATTTCATCCACCAGCCTTGTTTAAGATATTATAGAGCTCGAGGTAAACTTTTAAACTCCTATATCTAATTTTTGTTCTAGTAATTTTATAAAAAGTTTTGAATGAAAATGTATTTTTCTTATATTATATTATATTATATTTTCATTGCATAACTTTTGATATATTGTTGTACATTTTATCCTAAATATTTTGACTATAATAAATTAAATTTTTACTGGTTGATATTTTCTATGATTATTTATGAGTAAATATGATTTAGGGTAAATGCAATAGTTATATAAAAATCTTAAAATGTTCATATGAATATCTCTTTGAAATTTGAATTTAAATGAAAAAGTTTGATGGGTATAAATTTATATAAGTAATGTGGCATTTTGCTAATAATTTATGCATTATTTGAATATTGAGTTGAAATTATAATTTGGTTTCTATTGCATTTATATTTATAATATTCCTAGTTGTCATTGGAGATGTTATGATTTATAAAAAAGTGCATACTCTGATTTGTACAAGAGTCTCGTATGTTATGTTCTTGACTCATTTACCTTAGGTGGATATGGGAGTGATTCTAGCATCACTTACTAAAAGTGAGTGTAAGAGGTTATGTGGCACTATTATATTCTAATTCCGGCCCCACTTGTTATAAGCAAGTGTGAAAGCTTAAAGGAAGGCTTAAGTGAAAGTGGAGTCATAAGCAGACATCAGGACATGTACATTCAAATCATGCATTGCATACTTTGACAATTTAATGAATTAGGTAAAAGTAAAATTTTGAGTTAAATGTTAGTAAATTTTTGGATTTCTGTATAGACACTAATAAAATATGAAAGTCAAGTGCAAGTGAACCTCTGATGATAAGTGTTGACCTCGATTTTGGCACGTTTTCCCTTCGAGCATACTTGACCAACTCGATTGAGCTTTGGTGAGCCTAATTCAAATTGAATCGGCATCGATTTGGATTCAGTCTCACTAAATAAATTTTATCAACTCAATCAAACCAAAATGGATTCGAAAAACAAATCACGGGATTTGATTTCCTCATTTGGCAAGCGACTCTGACGATGAAATGGATCTATGCTGAGGACTTCTTGCGAATTTCCTTCTTCCTATTGTTCGAACAAAGAGCCCGCGAGAGGCCTCTCGATTGAGGGAAATTATTGGGTTCGGACATCGGACGATGTCCAGAGCCTAATGAAAATGCTCCACATCACCTCCTACTCAGTATTGAGCTCGATAATGTGAAGTACCAAGCAATTAGTACCTAGCTCAGTACTGCTCGGTACGTTAAGTAGTGAACCTAAGCTGTCTGGTGTGGGAACCCAATAATCTCTCCTCGATTGAAGATACATAAGAAGCCTCAGTCTAGGCATTCTCAATCCAGCTCCTTCTCTTATGATTCTTCCCATTCACACAGCTCTCGGCCTCTTCCTCCTCTCTTGCGATTTACTGTTCACAGACCCGAGCCGGGATCCCTCTAGCCCTCTTTCTCTCTTGGCGTTTCGTCCCTCCAAAATGGAAGAAAGCCGAAGCTCCTCCTTCCCTTCGGCTCTGACTCACGCAAGAAGCCCCGACGGACGAATTTTTATTCCGTCAGGTTACCTGATGTAGCTCTATGTCAGGTAGCCTATAATATGTCACCACGTGCTCTTACTCTTTACCGCGCGGCCCGACGACCCGAATCGGACCAGAATCCGGGATTACTATGTTTGCGTATTGCTCGGTATAGGCTTGGTATTGTTAGGTATTACTCGGTATTGCTTGGCAATAACAAGAAATACAGCTCTGTGAAGACCAATACCGAAAAATACCGAGTAATACCTAAAAGAACTCGGTATTGCTCTGTATTGGTCTTCACATAATGGTATTTTTCATTTTTGTCGAGCAAAATCGACCAATACCAAGCTATGCAAACTCCCGGGTCGGGTCGTCGAGCCGCACGATAAAGAGTAAGAGCACGTGGCGACATATTATAGGCTACCTGACGTAGAGCTACATCAGGTAACCAGACGGAATAAAAATTCCCGACGGACATCCTTCTTTGGTTCGCAAGCCTCATCGGTTCCCTCCCCCTTGCAAGGTGATTCCTCCACCTTCTTCTTCTTCTTCTTCTACTTCTTTTCTATTTCCTTCTTCATTTCTTTCCTTTCACATCTATTTATTCTTTCCTACTTCTTCTTCATGTTGTATAAAGCTATAGCAAATGATGCTTGTTTCTCCAAAGAAGATGATGGCAAATAATAGATTTACTTATTAAGAGCACTCTTTCTCTTATGATCTAGGCCATGAAGTTGTTTAACTCTTCTCTTTGAATGAAGATTTTTCTTGCCTTGGGTTAATGGCTCCATAAGATGTAAATAGAGCTTTTGTAGATTCACTTTGTTTTAAAAAAAAAAATTTTTGAATGCTTAATGTATGAAGCTTGCATTCGCTTGTGATTTATGCCCTGTGATTCAAAGTTTTATATATAGGTTGTAAAAAAAAACTATGAGAAGTCATGCTCATTTTTTACTTTAAAAAAAAAAAAGATGTATGGAAGGTGTTTGATTAAATGCTTTAGAGAGATCAATTCTCTAGTCTTATCTATGCAAAACCCCAATGCCAAATGCATATTCATAAGTATGTTACGTATATTTGAATAGCTATTTCATCTCATTATTATTATTATTTTTTCATATATATTCTTCTTTCAACAAGAAAAAATATAGTTCTCTTGAAGGTATATTCCATTGCATACCCATATATATATATATATGACATTGAAGCCTTATATAGCACATTATCTTTGATCGGATTGACAAACTTAAGTCAAAAGCTTATGTTAAATATGTAGATATACTTCATTTCCTAATTCTCATGTTAAACAAAAAAAAAGGAGGTTGTAATATGCATGAAATCCAATAACATAAGAGACGTTGAGTTCCTTCTTAAAGCATATGGAAGTGTCGTTATATATGCTTACGATCATGCATACACACGAATTATTTATCTTTTTTTTAGATAGCCAAGATTAGATGATTTGATTCACATCATATTAGCATTGCGATGAATGAAAAATTTAGATTATTTTGCTCGCAAATAATTATGAAATTAAAGTGTTGCGACATTAGTTCATGTCTTTTATTCATGGCATTACTACATATGTATTGCATGATATGACCTTTTTTTGGTCTTTGCTAAATTTATTTCTCAATGGAAATTTTCACTCGTCTATGTACCCAAGTCATCATATAGATCCACATTCATGCCTTTTGGAAAACAGTGTTTCTTTAAATAAATTTTCTCTATGACAAATCGCTGTTTAAATTTTCTTTGTGTCGAAGCATGTAAGAAGTGAATTAGACTCACTATTACATTCTGTTCTTCTAAGAAAATCAAAGTTGCAATTTGTTGTGTGAAAGGATTTTGATTTAAAGAAATCGTTTGTATTGAAATTCTTTTCTAAGCGATATATTATAATTCCATGGAGACTATTTAAGAGCATTTTTAGTGATAAAAAGATTGTGAATTGTGATTGAATTAGAGAAACTACGCGTATAGTTATGTTTCGATACTACATGTAAGCTTGACATTAGATATCGTTAAACTTGTTAGAGAGATTGCATGCATATTTAAATCACAAAATCATACATTTTGCATAAAGATTCAGTCTATTGGATGGTACATGTACTTCTATTTCATACCCTCATGCTTATATATATGTTACTTTATGATCGATTTAGAGAAGTTTATAAGCCTTCGTGTTTCAACAATGCCATGAGTAACGACCATGTTTGAAGCCATTTATGTAACTGGCATTCATATAGCATCATGATTATATTATTCATAATTGATTGGTAAAATGTGTACATATGCACATGTTTAGATTTACTTCATTAACAAGATTTGAAAACCCCTTGGACTTGTTCTCTAAATGATATAAATGCATGGGATTCTAATAGCATGTTGAAGTGTTGAATGTAAGTGAAGTATGATTAAATTTTTATTTGTCCACATCTACACCTTTCATATGAATTTGTTTGAAAGCTCATATGTATATTTTCTTTGCAAAATCTTCTACTTAATGTGAAATTCATGGCCTTGATAAATCTTCGTGTATATACACCTATGTTTCTACATTATGTTGCATGTTTGATAAAAGAAATATGTGCTAACCAAGATATAGAGCATGTACATGAGAATTTTGTAGATGATAATTGTCTTGTATTTGATAAACCATGTCTTTGTTGATTACTTTATTGTATTAATATTAGATATCACTTGATATGTACACTCATATCTTTAACCTTGGTAATAATAATACATTTAGTCCAAATATTTCAATTTCGTTGATATCACATCTTGCGTCTCCATCACTATGCATGATTTGTGAATATGGTTCCTCAAAATAACTTGCATACTACAATAATACATATACATACACACCTAGTACCATGTTATGCAAAGATTTATGATTGTGTTACATAGCTTTATTAGTCCCATGTTCCATTCGTAAGAATGTGTAGATTAGAGTGCTTATACTTAGCGTTGTATGATGTGAAGTTTGATAATCTGGTCGGATAATTTAGTATGTTTTGTGTTTCAACTTGTGAGCGTGTAGATATTCAAGATGGAAATGTTTTGTTTATGTTTGAGAGAATGTGAACTAAGAAAATGAATATGCCCAATCTCTCTTAAAATAGAAGCTTTAAACTTATTTAGACCTATTGTTTGTAAACAAAATAAATGGTTGTTCCTTCTTTTAGTTTCTAACTTTCTACACTTTGAATAAATAATTTCTTGGTTTCCCTCCTAGAATTGTATAGTATCTTCGTATTCATAATTGTAAATATTTCCTGAATACTGTACAAATATATGATTATCGATGGACTGGCAATGTAATTTGACCCTCTTATGACTAATATTAGGGAGAGATGGGTGATTATGCCGATTTTGGATCTCGCTCGTTATCTTTACCATAATTCGTAGTGAATGAATATTATCAAAACTTAAGAAATATATTGTTAGGAAACTTATTTGATTGTGAAAAATCATAGCTATAATGTCATGCATACACACACACACACACACACACACACACACACACACACACACACGCACACACACGTTTGTGGAACTTATCATGACATGTTTTATTTATTTATGTTAAAAGTGATTATATGTTTCTCGAAGTTTGTTTTCTCATGGTCTTTTAACTACCATTTTGTAAATCGCTCGTTTTGTTTACTTCTTATATTTACATTGACTTTAAGATTTTTTATTCTTTGAGTTTTATCTTATTCACCTTCCTTTATTTATATATTTGATAGAAATTTTGGTAATCACATTAAATAACTTCACCTGTTTCGTTTCTCAACTACAAGCATGTATGGAATCGACCCAAGGATATTTTGCCCATGTTAGAGAGACTGCATATATCTTATGTATGATTTATCTACATACTTTGCAAAAGTGAATTTGTAGGTTTAATGTTATTGGATTGTCATGAGTTTATGTATAACTTCCCTCCATACTCTACAATGATAATTCTTAAGTTTAATAGTGATAGATTTTCACATGATTCGTATGTTTCATTTCTTTATGCTTTATGCCATAAACCCCTCCATTATTTTTGATAGTAACATGCATGTATTAGATGAATTTGAATGTTGAAATTGTTTACTAATTAAATTTTTATTTATTTGCATTTCTTTTGGAATAGCCTCTACGCTCACCCATATATTTCTCTATTTGTTTTGCCTTGCGAGATATATTGAGTTTTGTGCATGCATTGGTCGTTGAGTCATTCGCATGGGAGCTTTTAAGTGAGCACATCAGAGTCAAGTATATCTTGATAGTCCTATAGAGACTTCTAATTATATGTCGAATGGAAAACACAATAGCACACACATTGTGGACTGGTCTTTTACTTTCCCACCCGAATATACTTTTTTGTTAAGATAGTTGCTATTTGCATGCTTTACATTTTTTGCAACTTATGAAGTTTTGATGATTCCAAACATTATTGTTCAAATGTGTAGTTATCTCCTAACATTTTTTTTTGAAGAATTGTATTTGCTCTTGTGTGTACTGACATTTCAGGAAAAAATGAACTCCAGACTACGAATACTTCAAATTAAATTCAGCATGCGATATTTTGTATAATTTGAAGCTTGCACTTTTCTTAGAAATCAAATTGAAAGGGAGTGATTGTATTTTGAGTGAATAAAAACATACACACACATAAGGAGATCATATAAAATTTATACTGATCGTACAAGTTGATTTCCAGTTCGTACTGGACGATCAGACAGTTATCTCCTATAGAGCATATGGAACGAATAGGAACTTGCTCGAAAAATTTTTCTAAGTCCTATTCGTCCAGGACGAAATAAATTATCGTCCAGGACGATTGGCTCTCTGGAAAATGTTCGTCCAGACGAAATTAAATATCGTCCAGGACGATCGGGTCTCTGGAAAATTTTCGTCCAGACGAAATTAAATTATCGTCCGTGGCGATTGGTCCTCTGGAAAATTTTCGTCCAGACGAAATAAATTATCGTCCAGGACGATCGGTCCTCTGTAAAAATTTCATCCAGACGAATAAATTTTCGTCCAAACGATACACCGACTTAGAATAATTTTCAGCAGTTTCTAGAACCGACCTTGCAATAACCGTTCGTACTGGACGAACCTAGTTCGTACAGGACGATCAGCTGTACGAAGACATTTCGTACACATATTCAAATAGGGTCGTTTCAGATCGTTTAAGTAAAATCGTCCAGGATGATCCACGATCGTACAGGACGATCCACTGCGTACAGAATTGAATACTTGCAATTTTTGGGCAGTTTTTCTTGTCTTTTGTATAAATAGTCCAAATTAGACTGCCACCCAATCTTTTTGTCATTTGATCTTCGTGCCTCTTGAGAGAATAGCCAAGGAGAGAGTGGAAGAGAGCATTCAAGGGAGGATTCCTACCACTGGAGCGAGAAGGCTTCACTTGGAGTTCAAAGGTAAGATTCTCTACTTGTAAATACGATGTTCAAATTTTCATTAGGCCTGGATTACATGCACTAATCACGGGTTAATTTAAGTAAGTATTAAAAACGGATCGTACCGTACGAACCTGTTCGTACAGTACGAACGGCGCAAAATCACTTACTTAAACTAAGTCACGGCTAGGGTTTTGGATCTGAACATATCGTACAGTACGAAGGACTTCGTACAGTACGATCTATTCACAGAATTGTCCACATAGCTTGGATCATATGGTACGAAATAAACTCGTACAGTACGATCTCCAGAGAAGAATTTTAGTTATATTTTGTAGTTAAAAAAGAACTCTCCCCTTGTGTGTGTGCATGGTTGCTCGTACTCTTACGCATTTTGTGGCCAGACTCAATAAAGTAAAAATACAATAAATAAAAAATACAATGTTTGACTCATACTCCTAATCTACCCGGTCTTGAGTCTTCCTTTCTTCCTGAGTCACTTATGATCTTCCTGAAATGTTAGTGCTCAAGGAAAATAACAAATACAATAATAATCAATTAAAAGCGGTTCCAAAACACTCATTATTTAGCATCATCAAAACCTCAAACTCGGGGTCATGGGTTGCAACAAATCTGCCGGCAGTGGGTGTGCTGCCAGAAAATCGGCGACGGCTTGTCCTTTCACAGCACAAAGAGGAGTGAAGGTAATCTCAAATTGCAGTAATATCATAGACCAACGGGCTAAACGTCCTGACAATGTAGGTCGAGACATAAGATATTGCAAAGGATTAACTCTTGAAATCAAACTGATTGAGTGGGAGAGCATGTAATGCCTCAGTTTCTGGGCTGCAAAAACCAATGAAAGACAATGCTTTTCAATTGACGGGTATCGAATTTTAGTAGGAAGAAGTCTTCGACTAAGGTAATAGAGAGCATTCTCCTTCCCTTCGTCGTTGGGCCAACAGGGCACCTAAAGATTCATCTAAGGCTGCAGTGTAGAGAATTAACGGCTTTCCCGGAATTGGAGCTGCCAAAACTGGTGGATTAGAAAGGTATTGTTTAATGTCATCGAAAGCATTTTGGCACTTCTCGTCCCATACGAACTTAGCGTCTTTCTTCGCAAGGACAGAAAATGGTTGACATCTCCCGGAAAGATTAGAAATAAACCTTCTTATATACATCAATCTACCTTGTAGAGACCTTAACTAAGTAAGGCTCTTAGGAGATGGCATATTTAAGATGGCTTCAATTTTAGCAGGGTCGATCTCGATTCCGTGGTGCCTCACTACGAATCTTAAGAATTTCCCTGAGGTGACGCCGAAGGCACACTTCAGAGGATTCATTTTCAAATCGTAGCGGCGCAACCGTTCAAAAATAATTCTTAAGTCATACAGGTGAGCCTCTCTGACCTTGCTCTTGACAACTAAATCGTCAATATAGTACTTAACTTGATTGTGGGTTAAATCGTCAAAGATATGGGTCATGGCCTGTTGATAGGTCACTCCAGCATTCTTTAAGCCAAATGGCATCACCTTATAACAAAAGATTCTGATAGGGGTTCTGAACGCCTTATTTCTCTAATCCTATGGGGCCATCTTGATTTGGTTATAACCCGATGAGCTATCCATGAATGAGAAAATGGCACGTGAGGAGGTGATGTCCACCCTGAGTTCTGGTATTGGCAGAGGGAACTCGTCCTTAGGACATGCCTTATTCAGATCCCTATAATCGACGCAAATCCGAATTTGACCATTTTTCTTTTGGACCGGCAGGACGCTGGCTACCCAAGAGGGGTATTGTTCCTCTCGAATAAACCCGGCATCGGCCAATTTCTTAACTTCAAAAACGACTTGTTGTTCAATTTCTAAGCGCATGCATCGAGGAGCTTGTTTGACAGGAATGGCATCGTGCCGAACCCCAAGTTTATGAACTGCTACCTCAGCAGGTAAACCTGGCATTTTGTCGTATGTCCAGGCAAATCAATCCCTAAACTCAGACAAAAGTTGAATCAAATCTTTGGTTTCACCCTCGCTCAATAGAGCACTTATAAAGATTGGACGGGGGTCATCATCGATTCCCAGGTTAATTTCTTTTAATTCGTCGACTGTCGATTTAATTTCCTCTTCTAATTCAGGGGGTGCATCCCGAACTTGAAGGTTATCGGGATCATCTAAAGTCTCCAAACAGAGCCCATCAAGAGGACAAAAAGGATCTGTAGGGACATTTGGCTATTCAAGATGATAAGTTATCATTTGGCAATACTCATCGTCATCGAACGAACAAACGGTTCCAAAGCCGATACCACTTTTGGGATTATCGTTAAATTTTGTTTTCCAAATATTTTTGTGGTATCTAGCTTGACCCTTAGTCCATCGGGATGGTACGAAACCTTTAGAGAAAGTATTTTTCACACAAATAGGGAAGTAGTCAAAAGATAATTCCATTAATTCATTAAAATCTGCCTCCTCAAGGGTTACATCACTTTCATCCCTTACGAAGGAGGAGCCAGGAAAGAATTTCTGGACTTTCTTTACTTCGCTGTTCAAGTTGGGGGCCACTTTAACTTCTAACCCTGCAATCCTGCCAGCTGACAGTGGGGTCAGAGAAAGGGCCTCAATCCTTCTACTGAGCTTTTTGTACATTGTTAATTCAGGCTCGTCACTTTTCACTTTCACAATTTCTTCCTCAATGTCATTGTCCTCTTCTAAGGTGAGATCAAATTTTGGAGAAGTATTTGCATTTTTGTAATTGAGAGAGAAGGCAACACCTTGGTCCTTAGACTCAATATCGGAATCTGTTTCCAAATCGATATAAACAGGTGTTGTTATCCTTTCTGAAGAAGCACGGCCTCGACCTCGTGCCCTTAAGGCCATCCTCCCATCTCTTTGAGGTAATGCGTTTGGAGGCCTAAGGACAACGATGTCGGAGTCGTCTTCACTACTTAATTATATCATTTCTTGATCAACACATTTTTCTTTTTCTTTCTTTTGATTGGACTTTTGCCCAACAAACTTCTCCTCAATTTTGGTCTCTAGCTTAGAGCAGGACGAGGACCCTTTTGGAACAAAATATGTAGCATCTTCGTAGATCCCGATTTCTTGAATTGAAAATGGTTGCAGATCACCCTTAATCACATGTTCAATGCCATCTCGTTGGTATTTGATGCACTGGTGAAGGGTAGATGGAACCATTCTATATTCATGAATCCAAGGTCTACCTAAAAGAGCATTACAGGACGTCGCCGAATC
>NW_021436337.1:12524-99229 GCF_001605985.2 Dendrobium catenatum | reverse complement strand
ACAGTAGTTCCTGTGACTACTGGAGAGGAAAGTGGCTCAACATCCTCCTGCGAAGTGTCCAGGTCAACCTTCCACACCGGGGCCTGGGCTATCGTAGTCAGCTGTTGAGAAAGATGAAAAGACTTGTTAATCGACTTTTAAGTGCCCGGGACGAAGCAATGTCTCAACCATCTTCAACAAAACAAGAAGAGTTAAGAGGGTTACCTGAAATGGTTTTAATTGAAGCTTTCTCTGGATCGACCAAGTATTCCTTAGGTATTATGATGTTACCTTGGGTGTAGTTCCTCTCAAGCCAGTCTTTGAACACAACACAATATTCAAGAGGGTGACTAAGCATCCGGTGGTATGGACAATACTTGGGATCATCTTTCTTACTCTCATCTTCAGGCCTCCTGGCCTCTGGCAGCTGAAAATCTGGCTTCTTTAACAGACTTCTGAAAATCTTCTTAACTGATTCCCTTTTAAAAGGATATGGTTTTGCCAATCTCTCTCTAAAAGGGACAAAGTTAGGATCTCTGGTGTACTGGGGAGTGACCTGAAGGGGCTGTCTCTGAATTGGCTGTGGCGGTGGTGGTGGAGGGACACTGGACTGACTGGTCATTGGCCTTTTTCCCTTGTCAACTGCCGACACTACTGCCTTCTTCTCAAAAGTCTTAACCAATCTAGGGCCTTTCTTTTCTTTAAACTGCTCTCGTAGGAATGACATCTTATGAGTCTCTTCCTACAAATTGCTAGCCTTGTTAAGAAGTTTTTCAAAAGTTTTAATGGTGAAACCCTTCAGGAGAAAAGCAACAGGGCCATGGATATTCTTAAGAAGGATCTTCATTGCATGTTGCTCTTGCAACTGGGGTTCACACTTCATCAAGAGGTTTCGCCACCTCAAGATGTACTCAACCAGAGACTCTCCCGGCTTTTGTTTCTCAACAACAAGATCGCCCATAGTAGTTCATTGTTGCGCTTCAGAAAATCTTTTAAGGAAAAGGTTTTCTAGATCGTTAAAGGTTTTTACTGAACCATTGGGTAGATCGGCTTACCATTCAAAAGCGATGCCGTAAAGACTACTTACAAACTGGTGAAGACCCTCCCGCATTGCAACAACTTGCTCTGAAGTGGGCTAGATGCTGTCTCGGGTTTTCTATTCCAGTGAAAATTTTAAAAGTTTGTGGCACAAAGCCTTTTGGATAAGGAACTGAATCATATTCTTTGGGGTAGGGTCTACCCATTGGAATAGATGCGGTTCCTTGGGAAAAGGCTAAGGCCTCCCTTACCTTGTCCTCAATCAGTTGCTTAATGTCTTTCTGGGGCAGAGTTGAAGGAACAGGGGGAACTGTAGGTGCTACTAGAGATTCCTCTGATAGGCAAGGAGGAATCAATGGTGTCGACTCAGGAGGCTTGGGACCAGATTCTATCTTTCTAACTTTTTCCACAATCTCTCGAGCCGTTTGTTGAATCTTAAGTGAATCCTGCTCTGACTTATCAAATCTTTCTTGCATTTCTTTGACTTGTGACATCATAGTTGTCAACTGATTCTCCAAATCTTTAATGTGTTCTTTACCCCTAGCCCTTACGGACTCATCTGAATCGGACCCAGCAACCTGTGGGTCATCGTCTCTAGCAAGCTGACGTCTACCAGGTTCGGCCTCCTTGTTGGAATCTCTAGTTTCGACCATGGAGACTCTGCCAACATAGTCATCTTCCTCTCCAAGGAGATCATCCAGGTCTGGATCAAAAGAAGCCATTCCCTCTTTATTTAAAAGAATGTTTCTTATCTCTTGTACTACCTCCTCAACTGGTCTATCCCCAATTGACTTAGGATCAAGGGGTAAGTATCCCTTATATTCATCCATATCAAACAACTCTTCAGAATCCAGGAGAGCAATGATTTATGTAAGTTTCGGGTTAGGATCTGAATGAGACTCTGTAACTAGCTCTTCTTCTATCTCAAGATTTAGGTCAATTCCTTTCTTCTCAACTGTCCCAAGATCGGTAGTCGGAGAAGTGGCATTCTCTACAAGGAGAGGGACATATACCTGATGAGGTGAAGGAGGGGCCTGTAGGGAAATAGCTCCTACATCAGGTAGGGTAAGGTCCTCAGACTCTTGTGTAGGAGGCCTAGGTATTACACAGGGATGTGTCATGTATGAGAGGAGGGAGGCTTGGATGTGTCATGTATGAGAGGAGGGAGGCTTGGAATGTTTTTTTGGTTGAGGGAGAGGGAGAGTGGGTGGTTATGGGTTGAGGGAGAGGGAGAGTGGGTGGTTATGGGTTGTTGCTGAACTCTTTGACCATGGACCGTTCATTGGACTTTTGAAGACCTAAATGATTTTGGAATTGGGTGATCTTTGGCTCATTGGATTCGTCTCGTCGAGCCGTTCGATTCGAGTATAAGCTCATCAAAATCGAAGACAGTTTGGTAACTCAAATTACGGTTTGAATCTTCCAACAGCGCTTTGAGCCCTTGATTCGGACTCATTTGGGCTCGGATTGAGTTGATCTTGGTGTTGTTGGGTTTGTATTCCTGAGACGCTCAGTTCAACTATAAGTTTGCTGAAATCGGAGTTTCCAAACTTGATTTTGCATCGAGATTCGTGCCCGGTTAAGATAATTGTTGACGACGTATTAATTATTATTATATATATAATTGTGACGAGTCAAAATGGGTTAATCAAAGCCATTGAAATCGAATTCAATTTGAGTTAATTTGATTTGATTTGATTGGTGAGTTATTATAAGCCCAATGATATATCAATTTGATCGAAAATAAAATAGATTGAGTCAATCGACATCAACGAATCATAAATCGAGCTTGATTTGAGTACATTTCAGAGTTGAATTGAAATTGGATTAAATTGATTTTGATTCAAATTGATCGATAGGTTCGAGTCGATACTACGTCATTAGGTGTCCACCTAAGGGAAATCCTACGGGTGCGACATCTACACTAGGCTAGGAAGACCTAGATGCTAGAATCAAATACGGGGAAATTGACCTCGAATTATGAGGTCAACAACTGTCTTCGTAGTGTTTTGTCATCATCAAAACATAAGTCATGAAAATAGATTTGCAACAGTTGTTATCTATCAATACATAATCTTTTCTAAGGATTTTATGTTCTTTTTTCAATTCTTGTATTTCTAAATTCAGACTAGCATGCATTTTTGTTAATTTTCTATATGGATCATGAATTCTTTCAGAAACTTTTAACAATTCATTATAGGTCAAGTCACATACCTCTTCTTGATCTAACTGGTCAAGATTATCAGCCATTAAGCACAAGTTGGTGACTTCCTCCTTTTCTATTTATTAAGAATCCAATGCTGAGTCTGCCTAAAAATCTCTTTGGAATCTCTACTTGTCTTTTTTCACATTTAGTTTCTCCTCTACCTTTTCCTTGCTAGGAGTGGCTTTTAGATTTAGGCAATCTAATTTTATATGTCCAAGTTTCCAACATTCATAACAAATCATATCATTAGAGACCTTAACATTTTAATAAAACTTACCTCTGTTCCACTATTGGCGTCTCTTCTACTTTCTCTTTAGAAAACTTCTAAATTATCTAATCATTAAAGCAATATCATCCTCATCCTCAAGTTATGATAGATCACTTTCTAATTCCTCCACTTTCAGTATAATGTTCTTCTCCTTTCACTATTCACCTGCATCAATCTTCCTTTGACTCACTCTTTTCTCGTAGGCAATTAGTGAACCAAGAAGAATATTAAAAGTTTAAATATTTAAATTTTTAGACTCTATAATAGCAGTTATTTTAGCATCATATGTTGTAGGCTAATATTGAAGAATTTTATTAACTATTTTAGCATTTATTAGTTCTATACCCAATGTATATAAAGAAGTGACAATTTGAGTAAATGTTATATATATTTCAAAAATGAATTCATTTAGTTTCATACAAAATAATTCATAATCATGTAACAAGATGTTTAATCTAGATTGCTTTACTTCATTTATCCCTTCATAAGTAATACAAAGTCTATCACATATGTCCTTCCCACTTTTGTAAGTGGAAATCCGCATGTAGTCTTCTGACTTAAGTGTGCAGAAGAAACTATTTAAACATTTTACATTAAGTTGTGCAAAGTCACATTCTTCTATAGTGTAATCTGCAAAGGGTGTTTCAACTCTAATATCATAAACTAATCTAGTTGGTTTTGTATACCCTTCTTCAACTAAGATCAACATATGATAATCTAGTGACTGTAAAAATTTAGACATATGTGTTTTTCAAAAATTAAAAGGGATATTATCAAATAACGGAGGTCTAGTGATCGAGTGCCCTTCAAATATCTCTCTCTCTTCATGTATTGCATTATTATAAAAAGTGTTTATCCTTTTGCCCCCACAACAAGGTGGAGAAGCCTTTACAAAATTCTCTTCTACCAATCTCTAGTGTGGTAGAGAATTGTCATTCTTTCACACTCTCCAAGTATTGGTAGAGAACCTATCATCTGTTTACAATCTTCAAGTATTGGCAGAGAACCATTGTCTGTTCACACCCTCCAAGTGTCGATAGAGAACCGTCATCTATTCACACTCTCCAAATGTCGACAGAGAACCAAATCTTCTTCAAAGATCTTCTCACGAGCAATCTAAATAGATAAGAGGAAGAGTGAAAAACTAAAATCATACAGAGATCCTTACCTTTGAGTAACCTTGTGAATCTTTCATACCCCACTTACAAGAATCTCTCTCAAATACTCTCTTACACTCTCTCTTTGAATTGCCCTTAAAAAAACATGAAGATAAGAGTTTTTTCACGTTAGTTTTAGCAGACTTTTTATACTAAGGACACAAAAAACCATCCATAAAACTAAAATTTTTAATTTTGAGCATACACGATTATACAGTACGATCATATTTTATATATACAAATAGTTTAAAAACTATTGCATACAAACTTGTTGTGAATCAGTACGAAACCATTTCGTATGCGATCTTCATCCAGTATGAACCAAGTTTGTCCTGGATGAAAGGTTAGAAAAATTTTCAACTTCATCGGGATGAAGAGAGACCCCTCAATTTGATACTCTGATCGGTGTACATATGATGACGACATCATCCAGTACAATCAATTATAAAAAATTTCAAGTTCATAGGGACAAAAAGTTAGGATGATAATGGACCTCATAATTTCATACTCTAGAAGGCATGTACGAACTATGTTCGTACATTAGAACCATACTTAGAAAAAAAACTTTACACGAACAAGAATCTATCCATTTTGTACCCTAGAATGCATGTACATACTATGTTCATACAGTATGATCCATACTTAGTAAAATTCTTTTTACGTGACTAGGAACCCATCAATTTAATATTATAGAAGGAATGTACGAACTCTGTTCGTACAATATGATCCATACTTGGAAAAATATTTATTTCTATTCATTTTAGTGCTCAACGAGAAAAATTACTAAATAAATCATCCCGTATGAAGTGAATTTTTACAATACGAATAGTTTAAAATTTTATTTTTTAATCTCTCCCCCTGTGTGTGTGTGTGTGCACAGTTTCTCAATTATAATAACACTATCTCAAACTTAATAAAATAAAAAATATAGACTTCATATACGATAAACTTTAAATTGATATGATATGAAGTCTTCAATAAATTGGAGTATGATTTCCCTAAAATATTAATACATACAAATAATAAAGAAATGCATCCAAAACATGTTAGGAGAAATAATAGTTAAAATAATAATATTTGAAATCATAAAAAACAAACATGTTGTAAGAATATTAACAATAAAGAACTAAGTTGCAATAATCTCAACAGTGCTCTCATGAGGCCTTTTGTGAGAGGAAGCCTACAAAATTATCAAACGTCATATTTAGGAACACAAATAAGTTTGGGTCCCTTCTTATGAAAAGAAGAATGCAATGCATGTGTGTTATGCTGTGAATGATGCAATTTAGATCTCCACACCCAATGTGTACTATGATGAACAGTGCAAGTGTGTGAAATGTGTCATAATATGTCACATGAAAAACATCTAACATTAGAAAAAGGGTTTACTAATCTACTCGATGATGATGCTTCTTTTTAAAGCTATGAGATATATGTAATGATAGTTTTCATTTTCTAAAGCCATGAGCGTTGCTTTTAATGAATCATTCTCAATGACCTGTTAAGACAGTTGCTATTTGCATATTTTACATTCTTATAACTTGTATAGTTTTGATGATTTCAAATATTATTATTTTATGTATATTTATCTCCTAACACTTTTTGGAAGAGTTATTTTTGCTCTTGTGTGTGCTAACATTTCAGGAAAATAAAACTCTAGACTACAAAGACTTCAAATCAAATTCAGCTTGAGATACTTTGTGTATTTAAAAATTTGTAATTTTTCTTTGAATTAAATTTTGAGAGGAAGTGATTATAATTGAGTGAATATACACACACACCCTAGGAGATTTTGAGAAATTTGTACTGATCGTACAGGACAAACATAGTTCGTACGAGACGATCAGATCAGTTATCTCCTATAAAGAGCAATGGAACGAACAAGAATTTAAGAAAATTTTTCTAAGTCCTGATCGTCCAGGACGAAGTGTATTCATCCCAGGACAAAATGTTCTCTGGAAATTTTCATTCAAGAACGAAGAGTATTCGTTCCAGGACGAGTTGCTCTCTGGAGTACTATCGTCCAGGAAGAAGTGTATTCATCCTGGGATTATTTGCTCTCTGTAAAACTTTCATCTGGACGAACCTTTACTTTGTCCAAGGATGAAGTGAACCGACTCTAAAAATTAAGTGTCATTATGCAGTTTTTGGGAACCGACCTATGGAATAACCGTTCATACCGGACGAACCTAGTTCGTACGGGATGATGTGTATGTACGAAGTCATTTCTTACCCATATACATTAGGTTCCTATCCAACGCATTTAAGTAAAATTATCCAGGAGGATCCACGATCGTACGAGATGATCCAATTCGTTTTGACTTGAAAATCTGCATTTTTTGGATAAATTTTTATGTATTTCCTATAAATAGTCCAAACTAAACTGCCATATAATCTTTTTGCCAACTGATCTTCATGCCTATTGAAAGAAGAGTTAAGGAGAGAGTGTGAGAGAGTGTTTGAAGTTGATTTCTTGCCATTGGAGCGTGAAGGTTTCACTTGGTACTCAAAGGTAAGAGTCTTTACTCTTAGTTTGTGATTACTTAACTCTTTTCTCTCTTCCTTCTAGAATTCTTGTGAGAAGATCTATCAAGGAGATCTGATTCTCTGTCGACACTTGGAGAGTGTGAATAGCTGAAGGGCTCTGCCGACACTTGGAGAGTGTGAACAGCCGAAGGGTTCTCTGCCCACACTTGGAGAGTGTGAAAGGACGAAGGGTTCCCTGCCCACACTAGGAGTGTGTGAAAGGATGAAGGGTTCTCTGCCCACACTAGGAGAGTGTGAAAGGATGAAGGTTCTCTGCCAGCACTGGGGATAGTATAAAAGGACGACGGTTCTCTTCCGCACCAGGTAGTGGTGGAAAGAGTGTTTGTAAAGGCTTCTCCGCCTTGCTGTGGGTGCAAAAGGAGAGTCACTATTGGTATTAGTGCAATACTCGGAGGGTGCCTCCAGAGAGTGGATGTAGATCTGGTTTTGATCAAACTACTATGAACCTCGTGTCTTTATTTTTCTGCTGCATTTTATTTTTATTATTTTTAATTTAAAACTGTAGTTGAAAAATGTTTTCTACAAAACTCATTAAAGTTTATTTTTCAGTTTAAAAAATAAAAAGAGGGATTAATTTTTAAATTACCAATTCACCCCCCTCTTGATTAGCCTTGGGACATAACCTTAAGTTTAACAACCTAATTCATAGAAATCAAGTTTCAATAAGTGGTATCAGAGCTTTGTTTCAAAACCATAAGTTTAGACTACTTTTTTATTAACGTAGATGGCTACATTTGGAAACCAAAATACACCCGAGGGTTACTCTATAACTAGACCTCCACTGTTCGACAATATAACTTTTGATTTTTGGAAAACACACATATCTACATTTTTACAGTCACTTGATTATCGTATGTGGAACTAAGTTCAGGAAGGGTATACAAAACCAACTTTTAGTTGACGGAGTTAAATTTGAAACCCCTTTTGCTGACTAGACAGTAGAAGAATGTGACTTAGCACAACTAAACTAAATGCTTGAACAGTTTCTTTTGTGCTTTAAAATCAGAAGACTACATGCGGGTTTCCACTTGCAAAAGTGGAAATGATGTATGGGATAGACTTTATATAACCTATGAGGGGACTAATAAAGTTAAGCAATGTAGAATTAATATCTTATGGCATGATTATGAACTGTTTTGCATGAAACCAAATAAATCTATTTCTAATATGTACACAAGATTCACACAAATAGTCACATCTTTGCATGTACTAGGTAGGGAACTAAAGAATGCTAAAATGGTTAACAAAATTCTTTGTTGTTTGCCTATTGCTTATGATGCTAAAATTACTATAATTACAGAATCTAAAGATCAAAACATTTACTCTATTGACAATCTTCTTAGTTCACTAATTGCTTACGAGCAAAGAGTTAGTCAAAGAAAGATTGATGCAGGTGAACCACGAAGGGAGAAGAACATATCACTAAATATGGAAGAGTCTGAGAGTGAACACTCACAACCTTAGGATGAAGACGACATCGTATTGATGAATAGACAATTCAGAAGCTTTCTAAAGAGGAAGTAGAAGAGATGCCAGCATTAGAATAGAGGTAAATTTAATAGAAGGTTTCAAATGAAGTGATTTGCTATGAGTATAGGAAACCTGGTCATATCAAGACTGATTACCCAAAACTCAAAGCTACTCCTAGCAAGGAGAAGGTAGAGGAGAAACTAATTATAAAGAAGGGCAAGAAGAAGTCTCAAAGAGCCTTCTAGCAGACTTAGCTTCAGATTCATCAGAGACTGAGAAGGAAGAAGAAGTCACTAATTTGTGCTTAATAGCCGATAGTCTTGATCAGTCAGATCAAGAAGAGGGTCGCTCTCACACAAGACCTCGTGAGAGCATATGGTACCTAGACAGCAGATGTTCAAAGCATATGACTGGAGATACCGCATAATTCATATCATTGGAAGCCAGGAGTGGAGGCAAGATTACACTTGGAGATAACACCATAATGAAGGTGGTTGGATCAAGTATGATTGGAAATCTCAATAAATTTTACATTGAGAATGTGTTATTAGTAGAAGGCTTAAATTATAACCTGTTAAGAATAAGCTAGCTATGTGATAAAGGATATTGTGTGAAATTTTTTCCTACTAGGTGCATATTAAGCCTAAATGATAAAGATGTTTTGAATGGTAAAAGAATAAATAATGTGTATATGCTAGACTTGAATCATATTCAATCTCCTATTATTTTTTGTTTGAAAACTGTATCTAATGAGTCATGGCTTTGGTATAGAAGACTTTGTCATTCTAGCATGAAAAACCTTAGAAGGATTACCCAAAAGAACTTAGTGAGAGGTATACCAAAACTAGACTTTACTAAGGACTACCTTTTTGATGCATGTCAATTAGAAAAGCAAGAGAAGTCCTCTTTTCAGTCCAATAAGGATCTTAAAACTAGTAAACCTTTAGAGATTTTGCATATGGATCTTTTTGGACCTGTTGGTACTGTGAGTCTAGGAGGGAAGGTATACGGATTTGTGATTGTGGATGATTACTCAAGATTCACATGGGTTAGATTTCTATTTCATAAGAGTGAATCATTTGAGAAATTTAGAAACTTTTTTGACTTGGATTCAAAGAAAACTAGGGTGTGAAATTATTTCTATACAAAGTGATCATGGAGGAGAATTTGAGAAAGAGATATTTGAAGAATTTTGTAAGGAGAAAGGAATTGATCACAATTTTTTCTGCACCTAAAACCCCTCAGCAGAATGGGGTAGTAGAAAGGAAAAACAAAACATTAATAGAAGCTGCCGAGCAATTTGGTAGAATACTCACTTCCTAAATATTTTTGGGCTAAGGCGGTTAGCACTGCATATTATGTTCTGAATAGGGTGAATGTGAGATCTAAACTAAATAAAACACCCTATAAGTTGCTAAAAGGAAGAACACCTAATTTGTCTCATTTGCATGTTTTTGGTTACAAGGGTTTCATTCATAACAATGAAATTTGCCTTAGAAAATTTGATCCAAAATCTGATGAAGAAATTTTTATTGGATACTCAAGTGTTGGAAAATCTTATACAGTTTTCAATAGAAGAACTTTGGTAATTGAGGAGACCACACATATTGTATTTGATGAATTAGGAAATATGGAAGAGCCAAATGTTGTAGAAGATGAGATTTAGATTAACTCCCTAAAGATTGATAAAATAAATTTGGAAGAAAATTTGGAAGAAAATGTGGAAGAAAATTTGGAGATAGAAAACCCTTTACCTAAAGATTTGAGATTTTCTAAAAAACCATCCAAGGAATTTATTATATGTGAACCAAGTGAGGTGTAAGGACTAGGCGTGGATTAAACAAAGAAGTCAATCATTCAGCCTTCATTTCAACTATAGAACCCGCAAATATTGATCAAGCACTTTCAGATGAATTTTGAATTTTGGCCATGCAAGAAGAGTTGAATCAATTTGTAAGAAATAAAGTTTGGGAATTAACTACAAGGCCAAAGGATCAAAGTGTAGTTGGAACTAAGTGGGTATTCAAAAACAAAATGAATGACTCAGGAGTAGTCATTAAAAATATGCTAGATTAGTTGCTAAGTGGTATAATCAGATTGAAGTGATTGATTTTGAGGAGACTTTTTCCCCTATAGCAGACTTGAAGTAATTAGGGTTTTGCTAGCTTTTGCTGATTTAAAGGTTCAAATTATATCAAATGGATGGAAAAAGTGTTTTTTAAATGGGATAATTCAAGAAGATGTTTTATAGAACAACCACCAGGTTTTGAAAATTCTAAATACTCAAATCATGTTTTCAAGTTGAAAAAGGCATTATATGGATTGAAACAGACACCTAGGGCTTGGTATGAGAGGTTGAGCATCTTCTTACTTGAAAGATCTTTTGAAAAAGGAAGTGTGGATACAACTCTCTTTTTTGAAGAAATGTGAAAAGGATATACTCATGTTCAAAATTTATGTGGATGATATCATTTTTGAATCTTCAAATAATCTTTGTGATGATTTTTTAATACAATGTAGTAGTGAATTTGAGATGAGTCTAATGAGAGATTTGAGTTACTTTCTAGGATTTAGCATTAAGCAAATTGAGGAAGGTACATTTCTTATTCAGTCAAAGTATGTTAAGGACATCCTAAAAAAGTATGAAATAGAAAATGCTAAACCTGTTAGTACACCAATGAGTTCCTCAGTTCAGATGGATAAGGACCCTAAGGGAAAATCTGTTGATCAAAAGAAATTTAGAGGGATAATTGAAACTTTTCTTTACTTTACTGCTAGCTGACCTGATATCATGTTCAATGTTTGCTTATGTGCTAGATTTCAATCAGATCCAAAAGAGTCATATTTGACAGCAGTGAATTGGATTTTAAGATATATGTTAGGAACTCAGAACTTAGGAATCTAGTATCCTAAGTTTTTCTCTTCATTTGAAATAATTGGTTATTCAGATTCTGACATTGCAGGTTGTATGATGGATAGAAAGAGCACTTCTGAAACATATCAATTTATTGAAAATTCTCTAGTCTCTTGGTCCAGTAGAAAATAAAATTCAGAAGCCCTATCTACTGCAGAAGCTGAATACATTGCATTAGGAAGTTGTGTGGCACAAGTACTTTGGTTGAAACAACAGCTGATTGATTTAGGATTAACTATAGGCTATTCTAATTTATTGTGATAACACTAGTGCTATTTGTATTTCTAAAAATTCTATTCAACATTCAAGAACCAAACATATAGACATAAGACATCATTTCATAAGGGATGCGGTATCCAAAGGAGAAATTGAACTCACTCATGTTTCTACTGAAAATCAACTTGCAGACATTTTTACAAAACCTTTAGCCTTTGATACTTTCAGTGCATTAATAACAAGGCTTTGTGTGATTGATTTGAATGCTTAAATAAAAATATTTTTGCAACATTGATGTTTGTTTACTAGTTAAATGTGTTTTAGATGTGTTTTAAGTAAGTTTGTTTATTTTCATTACTTTAGATGTTTTGTTTCTGTATTGATATCCTGATCTTAAATTGTAATATCTTCTTAGTTATATTAATATATGTTCACGTTTTTTGGATTTAATTGTATTGAAATGTGTGTTAGCCTTTATGACAATTAATAGATTTTTTATCTTAATAGTGCTATACAATGAAGTGCAAGTCTAAATTAAATTCATTAGAAAATATATATATTTTTTTAATTTAAGTTCTACTTATAACTTAATATAATTAGAATTATCAATTTTATATCTCCTATTTAGACTACATTAATTCTAATATTATTATTGCAACTATGATGTTTTTTTATTTTATATTTCACTTATCAATAAATATTTATGCACTTAGAAAAATTTGAAATTTTTTATTATTGATTTTGGAAAAATCAAAATTACTCTTGAATATATATATATATATATACAAATGTACAAAAATCAAAAGAAATGCGCAATGGTTCGCAAGTAAAGAAAGAGGCACAAAATAAGCCCAAAAATAAAAAGATGCATAAAATTTGCCAATAATTTGAAAAAGATTCGCAAAGCGCCACATGTGGTAATTATTTCTTTTCATTATCTTTTAATCTTTTAATTCAAATTGATCTACTGTACATTTATATTTTGTATTGAAATTTGAAATATACAAATTTTCTATTCATCCTTTTTTCAATAATTTTCTTTATCTTAGTGTCTAAATTGACTCATGTTTTTGATATATTCTTTCTATTATCAATGTTATATATCTTCATAAATTCTATGAATTAATACGATTTGCCTAATAGTTTAATTTTATTTGCATAACATATTTTAATCACTTTCAAGATTTAATTTTCAAATGATTTTCATATGTCTGCTTATATTTCAAGTCGTTTTCTTCTTTACTTTTTGATGTTGTCAAATAGGGGGAGAAATTGTTTGTTTCATGTTCTTTGGTTTTGTTTGATCTATTTTTGTTTTTTTTTTTTGTTTTGTGGTTGATGTATACGTTGTGTGTGTTTGTTTTATCTGTATATTTCTAAAAATGCATCCTTATTTACACATGTTCATCAATTCAAGGGGAGTTTAGGAGATTTTTTGAATTTGAAAATTATACAAATAATAATTATTTTGCCATCACCAAAAAGGGAGAGATTGTTAAGAGAGTTGCTATTTGCATATTTTACATTCTTGCAACTTGTATAATTTTGATGATTTCAAATATTATTGTTTTATGTATAGTTATCTCGTAACACTTTTTGGAAGAGTTATTTTTGCTCTTGTATCTACTAACATTTCAGGAAAATCAAACTCTAGACTACAAAGACTTCAAATCAAATTCAGGATGAGATACTTTGTGTATTTAAAAATTTGTATTTTTCTTTGAGTTAAATTTGAGAGGGAGTGATCGTAATTGAGTGAATACACACACCCACCTTAGGAGATTTTGAGAAATTTGTACTGATCGTACAGGACGAACATAGTTCATACGGGATGATCAGATCAGTTATCTTCTCTAAAGAGCAATGGAACGAACAGGAATTTAAGAAACTTTTTCAAAGTCTTGATTGTCCAGGATGAAGTGTATTCATCCCAGGACAAAAATGTTCTCTAGAAATTTTCGTTCAAGAACGAAGTGTATTCGTTCAAGGATGAGTTGGTCTCTGGAGTACTATCGTCCAGGACAAAGTGTATTCGTCCCGGGATGATTTGCTCTATGTAAAACATTCGTCCGAACGAACCTTAACTTCGTCCCAAGACAAAGTGAACCGACTCTGAAAATTAAGTGTCGTTATGTAGTTTTTGGTAATCGACCTATGGAAAAATCGTTCGTATCAGATGAACCTAGTTCGTACGGGATGATGTGCATGTACGAAGTCATTTTGTACCCATATATATTAGGTTCCTTTCCAACGCATTTAAGTAAAATCGTACAGGACGATCCACGTTCGTACGGGACTATCCAATTCGTTTTGACTTGAAAATTTGCAGTTTTTGGACGATTTTTTGTGTCTTTCGTATAAATAGTCCAAACTAAATTGCCATATAATCTTTTTGCCTTCTGATCTTCGTGCCTATTGAAAGAAGAGTCAAGGAGAGAGTGTGAGAGAGTGTTTGAAGGAGATTTCTTGCCATTGGAGCGTGAAGGTTTCACTTGGTACTCAAAGGTAAGAGTCTTTACTCTTTGTTTGTGATTACTTCACTCTTTTCTCTCTTCTTTCTACAATTCTTGTGAGAAGATATGTCAAGGAGATCAGGTTCTCTACTGACACTTGGAGAGTGTGAACAGCCGAAGGGTTCTCTGCCCACACTTGGAGAGTGTGAAAGGATGAAGGGTTCTCTGCCCACACAAGGAGAGTGTGAAAGGATGAAGGATTCTCTACCCACACTTGGAGAGTGTGAAAGGGCGAAGGTTCTATGTCAGCACTGGGGATAGTATAAATGGACGATATTTCTCTACCGCATCGGGTAGTGGTGGAAAGAGTGTTTGTAAAGGCTTCTCCACCTTGCTATGGGTGCAAAAAGAGAGTCACTATTGGTATTAGTGCAATACTCGGAGGGTGCCTCCGGGGAGTGGATGTAGGTATGGTTTTGACCGATCCACTATAAACCTCGTGTCTTTATTTTTCAGCTGCCTTTTATTTTTGTGTTTTTTAATTTTAAAACTGTGGTTGAAAAACATTTTCTACAAAATTCATTAAAGTTTTTTTTATCGGTTTAAAAATTAAAAAGAGGGATTAATTTTTAAATTACCAATTCCCCCCCCCCCCCCTCTTGGTTAGCCGTGGGACAAAAGCTTAGGTTTAATAACCTAATTTATAGAAATTAAGTTTCAACATGACCAACTCAGATTGCTTTTTATTTAACTCATCAAACTCATTAAGTAATGACATGTGATTGATATCAAGTATAGAGTGATATTTAAATATAGCTTCATGCTTTTTTTACAAATTTAAAAACTCTAATTTCAAACTAGCATGTGATTTCTTAAGTTTCTTATATGATGCATGAATTTGTTCATATACATCAAAGAATTATTCATAGGTTATTTCACATACCTCTTCTTGGTCACTCTAACCAACATGATCATTTTTCATCAAGCATAAGTTTATTGACTCCTCTTTAGCTTCAGTCTAAGAAGAGTCAGATGCAAAATTTTCCCAAAATGCCTTTTGGAACTTCTTACATGTCCTGGCTCCTACATTCAAAGTAAACCATATCAGAAGAACTTTTAATTTTTTAGCTAAACTTACATTTATTCTAATTCTTATGGTATTTTTACTTCTTCCTTAGAAAGCTTTTAAATTGCCTAGTGATTAAGGCAACATCATCGCTTTAAGACCAAGAAGAATCAGTATCCGTATCATTAGCCATTAGTGCCCCAGTTTTCTCCTTCTTCTCACCTGCATCAAGTTGTCTTTGGTTAACCCATTACTCATAAGTAATGAGTGATCAGAATAAGTTATCAATAGAATAAGTATTCAAATCCTTAGCTTAAATAATTGTAGTAATCTTAGCAACAAAGAAGGAAGAAAAGCATCTCAAAATCTTATTAAATTTTTCATAATTTATGAGTTCTCATCCTAAGCCATGCAATGAGGTGATAATTTGAGTAAACCTAGTATACATTTGAAAAATCGATTCAGTATATTTCATACAAAAAAGTTTATAGTCATGCAATAAAATATTTAACCTAGATTGCTTAACTTCATTTGTTTCTTTAGAAGTAATACATACTATATGTTGACCTCATTTTGGTATGAGGTCACTAAGGCCCTTCCAAACTCCAGATCAAGCCTAGATCCTAGGATCCACTCTAGACTTTAAGATTCTTTCCTAGAGCCAGACCTTAGGGCCTACTCTAGAGCTTAAGATTCTTTTCTAGACCCAAGATCTTAGGGCCCACTCTAGAGCTTAGGATTCTTCCATATCCCAAATTCTAGAGCCCCTCTAGATCCAAGATCTTAGAATCCCTCTAGATCCTAGGACCAATCCAGACTCAAATCAATCCCTACCTTTGATCAACTCCAACCTCAAATTAATCCCTACCCTTGATCAATTCAAATCCAAATTAATTCAAGCTTCAAACACATCCAAACTTTGACCCAATCAACTTGAGAATCCAAACTTCAATCTAGACTTTGATCCTACCTTTGATCTAGCTTTGACCCTATCCATTCATTAACAATCACCACAAGATTGTAAATGATTTGGATACTTCAATATTAATCATTCAAACTTAAAATCCATTCCAAATCAAGAATTCTAGACTCAAATCCAAAGTCTTAAGGCACTGTCCTAAAGACCCTTTTCAAGGATTTTTCAAACATTTCAAAACCCAGTCAAGTGACCTCTGATTCGGGGTCTATCACTTACAATGTAATAAGACACGTCTCTAGAGGCTACCCTTCAATTTTGAGCCCATTCTGAGATTTTAACCCTAGAATCTAAATCAAAATCCAAAGGCTGTAAAACCTTCAAATATTTACAGCCTATGCCATTGGACCTAACACCTTGAAGATTTTGGTCTTGGAGCCCTCATCAAAGCCTCCGATCACTTCCAGACCTTTGATTGTAACCCATTGAGCAGTAAACTACATTTTTCAGACCCATTTTTTACTCTAGTTGACCAATGGGTCAAAATTGACCAAAATACCCCTATGGGATTTCAAATGCCCATTTCAATTCAAATCAACTCCAAATTCTTTAAAACCACTTTCAACAAGTTTCAAACATCAAACCCAACTTGTTGAGCTCAAACCCAGAACTTGGGTCAACCTGGTTGACCAAGTCAACCAAGTTTGACCCATTAACCCATACACCCCTTCTCTTTCAAATCCTTGAATCAAGACTACTCCAAGTACTTTTGAATGTAAGGGATGACCCCTTGGGTACCCAAGAGACCTCTCTTGGAGGCCCAAGTCTTGGGCTCACTTGGGTTAGCCATTTAGCTTGACCCAAGTGACCAAATAGAGGTCTCCTTTGAGCCATCTCTTAACCTTAATCAAATTGAATCCAAATCAAGGTGTCATTGGGTTCCCATTGACCCAATGCACCTTCCTTGACCAGCCCAACCCTTGGGCTCACTAGGGTCAAGAGTTAGGCTAACCCAAAGTGCCCAAGATCACTTGGGATTGAGCCAATTCTTAACCTAAGCCCAATTGAACTTGATCAACACCTCCCACAGGTGGCCCTAGGTCCAACACACCTCCTCCAGCCAGCCCATACTCTGGGCTAACCTGGGTCAGGTTTTAGGCTAACCCAAAGTAGCCAAAAACACATGGACCTGAGCCATCTTCCAACTCAAATTAAATTGGACCCAATTGCCACTTGCATTGGGTCCACCAGACACAGACCCACTTCCCACATCAAGCCCAAGGTCTGACCTGACATGGGTTGTGCCCAAATCGACCCGAACCGAGCAGATTCAGATCAACCTGAGCCATCTTTTAACCCAGACCAAATTGGATCCAATTGCCACTTGTATTGGGTGAACAAGACCCAGACCTATCTCCCATACCAAACCCAGGGCCTGACCTGACCTAGATCGAGCTCAATTCAACTCGAACCGAGCAGTTTTGAGTCCAACCCAGCCACCAACTCAATCCAGACATTCTCAGGCCAAATTGACTCCACCCTCGACTCCAGCGTGTCCCCATCGGCCTCCCCCAGTCAACCCGACCCAAACCATGGCCGACGACGATCGTAACCAATGGAGAACGAGTTCCGATGGTCCCCCCCAAGACAACTCCTGAATCAATGCTGCTGCCCATCGGTTTTATCCCCACGACCTCCCTAGGACGTCACCATCTTCCACCTGGCATCAATCCGAGCCCCCTCCAAGTCAATCTCGGTCGTCCAAGCCTATGAGAGGTGGCCGAATAGGCTAGAGCTCCCAGAGTGCTAGAAGGATTCCCAATCGCTTGAAATCATTCCCCAGAGCTCCTTCGACCTCCCAGGGTCTCCCTTCGGGTTCCCAGATAGATCCCTTCATCCATTCGAGCAAGCGCCCGTTAAAGTTTCTGGCATCCCGCTCGAAGTCGTAGCTCTAGCCGTCCTCTAGTCCTGACGTCTGAAGGAGATCAGTTTGCCATCATCCCCTGAAGCTTCCCGATAGAGAAGCTCATCCGTTGAGACTTTCTCTGCGGTAATCTCTTCATCTCGAGCTCTCTAGCTAGGTAGTCCGGTCTAGTGTGAAGGAAACCTTCACCCCAACGGATTTCCACCGTTGGATTGAAGGTTTCCACTGTCCTGATTCTCCCTGTGAAATTTCATCGAAGTTCGCCGGCGGGATCGCCCGGATCACGCCGGAGAAGCCTCACGGTCTCGGATGCGTGCGGGAGGTTGAAGATGCAATCTCAGCCATTGATTCCGATCAACGGCTCGGATTAGATCCCGCGGTATCGGAGCGCATTTAATCCCAGCCGTATGATCCGCCATCCAATGGCTGTGGTTAATCAGACCGTTAACGGTCATCGCCAATCATTGCCCAGCCAATCGGCACGCGGCGCGTGTAAAGGGACGCTAACTGTGTAATGGCCGAATTAATAATTCCAGAAATTTAAGGGAACTTCAAAAAATCATAACTCCCTCCAAACTTGTCCAAATTAGGAGTTCTTAGACTCATTGGAAAGGTATCAGGGAGACCGACAAAAGAGCCATGGTTCCAGGCCCTGGTTAGGTAAGTGTTAGGTTTAATTTTAGTTTGAGCATTTTATCAATTTCTTTAATTATTCTTTAAATACAAGTCAATCAGGCCTAGAATTTTGGTAGATTGAAATTGAACATGTCTTTGACATGTCCAAATTTTATCTCCCCATTTTAAGATTGTCAAGGGCACTTTCCCCAAATTTTGAGTTCAAGGGTCATGGTTTGACCCTTATATTCAAAATAAGGTATAGACCTATCCAATGGGATTTAGGGTGTGATTCTTTGTATGATGATGATGTGTAGGATAAGGAGTGTAGAGCCACTGATTTTACCCCAATCCAAACTTAGGATAGATCCCTATAGTGATTTGAAGGTGACTTAGAGCTCACTTTGGGTGGTTTAGTTAACCACCTTAGAGTACTCCATTTGAGCTCAAATTTGGTGGGTTTAATTCTTAGGGACAAGTGATCCTATGGTCCAAATTTCATCAAATTTGGAGTTCATTTGTTTCCCCAAGTAGGAGCCTCAAAAATCCTTCTTAGAAATGGCCTATTAACCCAAATCAATTGATAATGAACTACATTTAACTCATAAAATCTATTAAAATGTTTATAATTGTTCCTAATTAATCCCCTAATCAATGAGAATTGAAACCCTCTTAAATTGACTTCTAAATTTGTCTTAATTTAGTCTTTAGGTAAGATCAAAGGTTAATTAGTTTTAATTAATTCAAAAATCCTTAAAATCCCAAAAGGTCTTTAAACACTTGATGATCTGTCCTTAAGTCATTTATGACCTTTGGAACTAATCTCAAAGAGTTTGGGACTCATTTGGGTTCAAACCCTTAAGTATCCCCCTTAGTTGTAATAATTTGGTAATTACTACGAATATATCAAACTTCCAAAATTCACTATTAATTATAGAAAAATTCAAACTAATCAAACTCAATGGCTAATGACTTCAATTAGAATCTCTAAAAATATTAAACCTCCATAATTTGGTTAAAATCAAGGAGTCAACATTTTAGGTAACCTTATGTCAAAACGGGTCAAAACTTCTAAAATTCATAACTTTTAATAGAAAATTCCAAATTGAGTGTGCCACCTGTCTAACAACTCATAATTAGGTCTAGTATTTATTAACAATCTGAAACCCTTAAGATCAACTCTAATTCTAAAATCAAGTTGTTGCTCCCTAGTTAAGTATACCCGGATAACTTCTAAGACTCCATTTATCTAATACTCCATCGAATTTTCCTAATGGTGTGAAAAAATCCTTAATCAAAACCCTTTAAAATTCAATAATAATCCTTTTATATTATCAATTCCTTACTTACTAACAAAGTTGAAGTATACTTAATCAACCCTGGATTGCTTACTGTGGTAACCCAGCCTACGCAGGCTATCAATTTAGCCCTACGATGGTTAAATAAACTTCACGCCTCGGTGTGAAATAAAGTAGTAATCAATTAATTTTAAAATATATTTAATTAAAATTCCCTAATCCACTAATACTTAAAGTTTAACCTAAATCCCCCTTTTAAGCTTCAACAAACTCAGAATCTTACACACCTTGATTAATCACCCGACTTAGGATCTACCCCTGCCACACGACCTTCTACACACACTTTAGATATTGCATAGGGACAACCAACTCTAGATCTAGGTTAAGCCGGTGTTATTTTACTACTGTGTGCCAGTATTTTTATTAATTTTCACTGCATGTTGTGATGAAATTACTTGCTGTGTCTGCTTACTTTTCTGCACTCTATGGATGGATGATGTGTTTGGCAATTAGATTTACCTTAGGTTAGGTACGATCTGGATGTTCACATAGTTTTCTGCAGGGCCCTGCTCATGCAGGCAATAAAAAGGGGCTAAATTCAAAAATTCATAACTGTTATAAATTCTTTTGCACAGGTGCTTCAGCTGCTAAAGCCCCAAATAAAAGAGTGTGGCCAGTGTTGTTTACTTTTCTGCATATATATATAACTTCTTTGGAATAACTCTTTTTTCATATATATATTAACTGTCTAGGATAACTCTGCAGGTGAGTCTAGAATTTTATTTTTGATATAAATAATTTGTGTAATGTCAAAGTGTTGTGAAAGTTAATTTGAGTTGAGATATATAAGTCCAAAGCGTGGTTTCAAAGAGAAACGATGCCCCTTTGGGGAAGATATCCTTTTCAATTGGAAATCTTAATTGGAAATCATAACCTTTTTCTATTTTACTGAAAGAGGAAAGTGACTCCCCTTAAAAAGGACGAAGTGCCCCTCTTATCCATTTGGTAGTTTACCATGCGAAGAATCCAAGGGGTTTGAAAGAAAAGAGTTCCAAAGAAGAACAATGACTGAGAGATTTAAGATCGGAGAGTATCCCACTCAGGAATAACTGCGTCATTATTAGGCTTAGAATTCTGGTGTGTTGTCAGTGGTTTGCCCAGCCACTCTACTTTTTCAAGACTCTGGTTTGTAATAAGCAAGGCAACTTTGCCTATGGATATTTATTAATTAGTTAATTTATATTTGATGTGATGAATTGATTGCCTTTAGGACTACCTGCTTTTCTTAGTTTTTTTTGGCGATTGTGTGCCGCTTTTGTTTTTGCCTGGACTCGTGAGGCTCGTGAGGGTGTGAAAATTTTTATATTCATAACCTTGAAGTCTAAAATTTTAGTGAGTCTAAATAACATAGAAAGATAACGAATCTAGGGAATTAGCCGGGGATCGACCCTGGGGTCGCATGCATATTTCTGCATTACTCTTTCCTTGCTTTAGACCCTTCCCCGCCTGCGGGTAGAGTCCGGATAGTCTGACCTATGAGGACGAGGTGCCGGACCTGGGGAAGTCCAGTCTTCTAAAAAATTATTTTATAAGCCTGTTTTTAAAATTTCAAGCATATTTGATTTGGAAGTTGTCGACCAGCATGCATTGCATTAGATACAAATTAAAAGATTCAAAATTTTAATTTCATAGTCCTTAGCATTTTGCACCCAACATAATATAAAAGGGCCAATTAGGAAAATCTCTAGATGTCGGCCCCAACTCTCCAAAACTTTAAATACAACGTCCCTACCACTCTTTCATAAAAGACCAGACTCATCTCTTTTAAATCGATTAGGTGGTTAGCTGGCTCCCCAATCAAGGCTGGGGTAAGTCCAGGCATTGCACTACATTAGTTAGGATCGGACGACTGTGGTCCATTGTCCAAATTTGACTTAGGATCCGGGGAAGATTTTTTATTATAAGACCCCAAATTTCGGGAATATAATCCCAAATTTCTAATAAAATAGTCAACTCTAATTAAAGCATCATTTCAATCCTAAAACATAAAGCCCAACACTTAGATTAAGTTGGGATACTTCCGGATGGTTCTGGAATCTCAAGGTGTCCCATACCTCTCTTCCATCGATTCTGTTAATAAATGTTCAATCTTGATCAATTCCCTCTTTATTTTCTAAAAATCCCATTTGTTTTTTATATCACTCCTAGAAAATCTAAAAAAAATTTATCACTATTTTAATCGAGAGTTTTCGTAGGGGACTCTGTCTCCCTACGATGTAATTAACTACGAGGGCTTGCGCTCGTAGGAGATTTGGAAATACACGCACCTGATTTCAAAATTAATCTTTTTAATAACTTCTTAGATTTCTTTGGGAAAAGTTAAAGAACGATCGTCGTTATTACATTAGAATAATTATCATTGAAAAGTGTTATCTCCCTTTGGGGAGATACATCCTTCTTTGATAAGGCTTTGGATGTGAATTCGATGATCATACTTCTTGAATATCATAACTGTATATTTAGTTGAACTTTACTTTGTTCCCTCGGGGCCATGCAAAGTTCTCTTTAGAATCTGGTCATGATATTCAAGATTAGTTTCACAATTCTAAGTCTGAACACCGTTATAAAATTTTATTTTCATCCTTCAGGATGATATACTCTTTCGAACGAGTTGATTCAACTCTAGAATTAGAATTCAATCTAAATTTTAAAAAAATTCCCAAAGAAAACTAATATTTTTCAAAACCTGTTTTCAAAATTCCACCAACACTATATCCTAAATTTCTTTACTAGTAGCATAAGTTCAGACATGCATGTAATCTTCTGATTTCAAAGCACAAAAAAAATAGTTTAAATATTTTGCATTAAGTTGTGCTAAATTCCTATCATCAAAAGTCTATTTAATAAAAAAAAGTTCAGTTTTAATGCCATTTATTTCATGAGTTGGAGGTGAATAACCCTCTTTAACAAGCATCCACATATGATAGTCAATCGATTGTAAAAAAGCAGACATGCGTGTTTTCTAAAAATCGAATGGAATATTATCAAATAAAGGTGGTTAGGTAATAGAATACCCATCCACAGTAATATGATTACCGGAGTTTTTCATGGATCAAAATTTAAAAGTTTTCAAAAACTCAATATTATGAATCCCGCTCTAATACCAGTTGGAAGTTCGTTAGGGATGTTAAGCCATTGTGAACTAGCCCAAAGCTAACCAAGAAGAGGGGGTGAATTAGTATTTTTAAAATTTCTCAAACAAAAATAAAATCTTAAATTAAATACAAAAAAGTAGTAAGAAAGAACACACATAAATTTATAGTGGTTCGATCAACTAAACCTACGTCCACTCCCTAGAACCTCTCCTCTGGGTATTGCATTAAACTCAATGACTCTCCTTTTGCTCCCATAACAAGGCAGAGAAGCCTGTATAAACCTCCTTTCCACTAACATCGGTGAGATAGAGAACCCAACTCCCTTTGCTTCCTCCTAAAGCAGGCAAATAATCAAACTCCTTTCACTTTCTCCTAAAGCAGGCAGAGAATTTTAATCAGTTGCTGAAGTAGAACTCTCTCAAAGCTGCAAGGAACTAGGGACGATGACCAGAGAAGATGACTCAGATCCTAGCTTGTAGCAACCTTTATGAAACCCCTCATAAACTCACCCTCATAAGATCCTCTCCATCTCTCCCTTACTTTCCCTCTTCTCTTGGCTCTCTCGAATCAAGACTCTAGAAAAAGATGCAATTTTGGATAAACAATAGGTTTTATATAAAAGAGCTTTGGATTTGCTCTTAATTATAACAAACCAACATTATCGTCCAAGATGATTGGTCAATCACCATGTATGATCAATACAAATTCAGCTCAATCAGCTCAGAAGATCTGGGAGAGCCTGGATATTTAAAGGACTTATTTATTCTGATAATTTTGGATAATAGGACATCATCCTATACGATTAGTTCAAAAATGTTAATTATTATCCAGAATATCGCCTTGTTTGCATGTCTAGACGATGGAAAAATAAACTGATTATCCTAGACGATTTCATGATCATCCAGGACGATTCATTCAAAATATCAAATATTATCTAGAACATCGCCCTGATTACATCTCTAGATAGGATCATCCCAGATGATCTAGGATCATCCCAAACGATCTAGGATCGTCCCGAATGATCTAGGATCATCCCAGATAATCAGGATTGATCTAGATAATTAGTACAAATCAATACACATCATCTAAAATATCATTCTGGTAGTTTAGGATGAAACTAAGGTTTGTTTAATTGATCATCTTGAACAATCCTATAACCTTCTAGGAGGATATGATCAAGCAATCAAATCTTAATTACTTTCCTAAATTAACACACTAATTTAGGCATAATTGCAATGCATCATCTAGGACGATGTCCAAAAATAAAACATGCCTTAACAAATCTGGCAGCTAAATCTTTCTGAATTTAGCCTATCGTCCATGATGATGTAAATATCATTCAAGATGATTTACTTTATTGCGGCTGTCTGAACCACATGATTTCATCAAAAATAAAAAAAACTCTAAAAAAGGATAGAAAATTTTCCCTGAGTGTGTGTGTGTAAGGTTACTCAGCATCATGACCCACGAAGTTACAAATGACTCAAGAAAACGTAAAGAATACTTAACGATGGCTTAGAGACTGACTCAGTCCTAATCCACCCAATCTTGATTTGGCTTAATTTGCAATTAGTCTTACAGACCTGAAATGTTAGTAGGTAAGGCAGTCGTAGAAAAATAGAAGAATAAAAAATGTTTGCTATCATTAAAATCATAATTTTTGAATCTATATTCACAATATATGTTGCTTATATGTTTTTAAGAAATGCTTTGATATATTGCCCCATATACTTTTTAAGGATTTTTTAGTATGATAAAGTCTTTATATAAGTGACGACTTTATCAACTACTTTACTTCATGGAATCTTTCTAGAGAGAATGTTATCCACTCAAAGCTTTGCTTAATGATATTAATAGGTTGAGCGAAATCCACAATTGATATTTGAGATATATGAAGTTATTTGTCAGAGCACTGTTTGATGATGTCAACTTCTATGGAATATGTTGAGAGAATTCACTAAAGATGTATGACATATCTGAGGTTGTATGTTAGAGCATTATTTGATGATGCCAACTTCTATAAAATAGGTTGAGAGAATCCATTATGGATGTATGACCTATCTAAGGTTATATATCATAGCATTACTTGATGATATTAACATATATGAAAGAGGTTAAAAGAATCTACTAAAGATGTATGACCTATCCAAGGTTGTATGTTAGAGTACTATTCGATGATGTTAACCTATATAGAAGAGGTTAAAAGAATCTACTAAGGACGTATGAGCTATCTAAGGTTGTATATCAGAGCACTATATGATGAGGTTAATCTATATGAAAGAGGTCGGGAGAATTCACCAAGGATGTATGACCTATCCAAGATTTTATGTCAGAGCACTACTCAATGATATGAACCAATATGGAAGAGGTTAAGAGAATACATTAAGGATGTTTGACCTATCAGAGATTGTATATTATGATATTGCTAGATGATGTTAACATATATGAAGGAGGTTAAGAGAATCTACCAAAGATGTATGACCTATCCAAGGTTGTATAGTAGAGTACTGCTTGATGATGTTAATCTATATGAAAGAGGTCGAGAGAATCCACTAAGGATGTATAACTATTCGAGGTTGTATTCTAGACGGCTACTCGATGACATTAACCTATATAAAAGAGGTCAAGAGAATCTAGCAAGGATGTATGACCTATCCGAGTTTGTATGTTATAGAATTATTCAATTAATTTAACCTATATTGAAGAGGTTAAGAGAATCCACCAAAGATGTATGACCTATCCATAATTGTATGTTAGAGTACTACTTGAAGATTTTAATCTATATGAAATAGGTCAAGAGAATCCACCAAAGATGTATGAACTATCCTAGGTTATATGTTATACTTTTTTTTGATGATGTTAACCTATATAGAAGAGATCGAGAGAATCCAACAAGGATGCATGACATATCTATCTCAAAGCACTGTTCGATTAAGTTAACCTATGTGGAAGAGCTCGAGTCAAATCCCCTTGGGATCAATTTTGCCTTGATTAGGAGGAGGCTAATGCCGATTGTATCCCGAATTAAATGTGAAGAATAGTTTATCTTTAGACGATTATTGCCTTTTTGAGGTCAAAATTAAGACCTCGTCTAAGAAGTAGAAGTCCAGCTAGGGACTGTATAAAACATAAAATTTATTTGAAGCATCATTGCATTTGTTTAAAGCTTTATGATCCCAAGATATCATCTTGGATATTGGAAGAGTTAGAGGAATTTTCTTAACTATGGCTATAGTCAAGGTTGCCCCCAAGTCTACATTTAATTATATGAAATTGATACACCAATAGTTGATGCCAAGACATTGACACAAACAACCTTTTTAGGTGGGAGCAAAAATAGCCCCTAGTTAGGAATCACATTCCCATAAACGGCGTCAAACTATTGTGTCCTAAAATCTTTATGGCAGTAGAGAAGTATAAATTTTAACATATTAGCTTTGTATGAAGATACAACATGCATAAAGATAAAGGAGAGAGTGCAATTTTTATAAAAGTCACAATAGATTTTTTTGTGGAAAACCTTGAAAATGGGAAAAACCAAGGGGCTAGCCCAATATGAATGAATCCACTAGTATTTGTAGCTGATTACAAATAAGGCTATTCCTCGATGGAAAGCCTTTGCTTAATATAATAAATATACATCATATAGAGTGTGTTATTTGGAGGAAATTGAAAGAATCAGAATTGATATGCTTATTTAGTTGGTAGGACCTTAGTTAGCTGGCAACGAAGGTCGAAAAGACTGTATTAAGGTGATGGTGATCGAAAGAACCATAGTTGATAGTCGATGGACAACGGAGGTCATAAAGATCATTTTCAAGTGACGAAGGTAAAAAGGACCATATTCGATTGGCAATAGAGATTGTAAAGATTGTTGTTTTGCAATGTAAGTCGAAAGGATTGCAATAGGGTTAGTGTAGTCGGGAGGACCAATGTTGGTGAGTGAATGTGGTCAGAAGACCATTGTCAGGCGATGGAGGTTGGAAGGATTGTAGTTGGCAGATGACAAAGGTCGAAAAGACCGTAGTCGGGTGAGGGTGGTTGGAAGGACCATAGTCTCCAGATGATGGAGGTTGAAAGAAATGTTGTGTGGTAGAAGTCCATCAATAATTGGAAGCCAAGTGGAAGTCCAATGTTAGTTGGTAGTTGAGTGTAATTCCTATAAACATTGGTGGTCCGACATAACTCCGACATCAGGTTGTGATCCGGTAGAAGTCCGAGCATTAGTTGGTGGTTTAGTGGATATCCAGCTTCAGTGGGTGGTTCAACAGAACTCCAGCTTCAACCTATGGTCCGGTAGAAGTCCAAGCATCAGTTAGTGGTTTGATAAATGTCCGGGCGTCAGTTGGTGGTCTTGCCGAAATCCAACGTTAGTTGGTGGTCTGACAGATGTCCGCGCGAGCATCATTTAGTGGTCTGACAAAATTTCTGGCATTAGTTAGTGGTCCAGTGGAAATCCGGGTAGTGGTTAAGGACCATGGTGGCAAGAGAGAATCTCAGATTCATTCTCTTCCTTATCTTCCTTGGGATCTCCTCTCATGAGAGATGAGGGGTCTATTTACAAATTTTCTACAGTGGCATGGCCAATAACAATGATGAAGATCAAGGGTAAGTTTGGAGTGGTTTGCATGAATAACCTATGTTGAATCCCTTTATCATATACTATTTACAGAACATTCGAATGTCTTCTTGATATCAAAATTCAGTGATCTTGGGCTTGTTAGATTCGTCTCGTCGAGCTGCTCGATTCTAGTACAAGTTTGTCTGATTGGAAATAGTTTGATAATCAAAATTATGGTTTGAACCTTCCGAATGTGCTTTGGGCCTTTGATTAGGCTCATTTGGGCTTGGATTGAGTCGAATTTGGTGTCGTTGGGTTTGTATTTACAAGACGATTAGTTTGACTGTAAGTTTGCTGAAATCGGAGTTTGGATGGTTCCAATTTTAATTTCGGAAGTTTTCAACTTGTTTTTCCTCGAGATTTGTGCCCGATCAAGATAAATTTTTGATGATATATTAATATATGTATTATTAGCTCTAGTAGTAGCAGATAAAATTAAATATAGTCATTTTAGATAATTTGGTCACATAAACTTTTAACTATTTTATGACTCGATAAAAATATTAGATGTATTAGATTTGATCTACCTTAATCATTTGATTAGAAAGTATTCAAAATAATATTTGTTTCTTAGATTTAAATGAGAATTTGAATTATAATAGAACATAATAGAAAAAAAATCATAAAACTAATCCCATGCAGTAGAATAAAAAGTTGATATTATTATTGTAGTTGTAATATTTGTTTATTTTTTTATTTATTCTAATCCGATTTGTCGCACTGGCAACATGGGTAGCATCTAAGGTTTAATTTGAGATAGTTTTTTTTACTATTTTTTAAAATAAATTTTTATTTAAAAAATTAAAATTTTATATAAAAAATTGATTTAATAAACAGTAAAAAAAATTATTCTAAACGAAGCAGACAATTCTCACTGCTAAAATATCTATGCAGATCAGAAGCTGCGGCAAAGATATGTCCGAACCAATTCACACTATGAAGAGTACCATTGTTCTGTTAGAGATAATAGATATTCTCATGATAGAGTGCAAGATTGATTTGAATTGGAGAGCCTTCCATGTGCTCTGTCGGGGATAATTTTTCCTTTTTTTTTTTGTCTTTAAACTATTGGAAGATCAGAAACGGTAATGACCTGCATTGCTTCGGCTTTTCCCACTCCATTTGTTTCTACTAGAAGAAAAAAAACTTGTTTTTGACTTCAGAATGGAATTTTTTACTATCAACTAATAATTTTTGAATTTAAATTTTATGTATGTGATGTATTTATAAATTTATTTTAATTGATCTAAATATTCTCACAATAAAATCATAATATGATTGATATATTTTCCTTTAGAATAGGAGGAAGATGCAATAAAGTTTAGTAAAGATTGGCATGAATCTGATATTAATTGACACTTTTATAAGTTACTATATAAGTTATAATTTATTCTCAGTGTGAGAGTGGGCTGCCCATGCTATCAAATGTTTGGAATCATAAAATTTATTATGTGCCTTTAGTTAGTGTTCATTTCAGACAACTGTAGTAATTTATATAAGTAATAATAAAATTAATAAATTTTTTTTTTAAAGCAAATATTGATATTATAAATTTGCTTTTTTTTAAGAAGCCGGATGGTATTTTTTTATAGTTTTCACTCTAGTTAATATGGTTGTAAAAAGCCACTTTTCATCACAGAAAATAATAAAAGAAATCAAAATAATAGCCAAATAATAGTGTGATTGCATTCTAAAAACCAAAAGAGTAAAAACGTTATCCCAAACACACCCATGGAGCTCGAACTTATTTGTAAAATAGTTATAAAACAATTGTGATAAATATATATATTTTTTTAAGCTATTGTGGACAATATATATATGTATCTCATTTTAATGAAGTTAACAATAATATTTTACACTATAGTCTAGAAGAACTTATTTAAGAAACCTTTTCTTATCATATAAATTTCTGAATAACTGCAAAAAAGTTGTAATCAAATATAAATGTATAGCGGTCTTAAAAAACAAAGTAACAAGAAAATTGCTCCAATTATAACCTAGAATGCAAGCATAAACTAATGTTTCTCTTCAATATGTAGACACAATTTAGACATTAGAAGAGGATATATACATAACATGACATGTTGGTAGATGGACTAAACTAAGGCTTCATTTGCGACAGCTTTCTCACTGTTTCTTAAAGCAGTTTTCTCTAGAAAGTTACTTTAAGAAGCAACAAAAAAGGCATCCCAAACGAAGCCTAAATTTGATGCCAATGTAAAGTTGGAAGCTTAATTATTAACTTATAAAGAAAACATGCTATAATATTTTATCTAAGAAATTAGAACTACAATTCTATGTAATCAAAGCATATTGAAATATGAAATCATAACAGGATCTAATTATCAATTGATATATATATATATTCCTTATTATGTGTCTTTTTTTTTCAATTTTATGTTATTTTTTTATTTGTTTTTTTATTTTTATTTTATTTTATTTTATTTTTGGGAAATCCCTCGGAGGGGTCTACGCATTAATTTAAAAAAGGATTACAAGGTCCCTAAAAGGAAGCTCCAGCTCAGTAATGCTCACAGGAACAACCTAATAAAATAAAATAAAATCTAAGAGCCAGTGGTTCCTTGTACTAAGAGTTACAAAAATCCCTAATAATATTCTAGGGCTGCAAGTAGACAGCATCCAAAAAAGGAAGAACAAGAAAAGATCAATCAGCACAGTCTTCCTGCAAAAATAGTAGGCTAACCTACAAGTACCAAAAAACCTAGATCTCGCAATCTTCCAGCAAAAAATGCCAAGCCAATCGTCTTGCCTCCAAATCTGTAAAATTAAAAAAACTCCAACACAAGGGGATAATTTGGCAAGGAGGATGGAATTAGTAAAGATAAAGGTAAAATATCAAACAGTTGTTATTAATAAAATCAAATAAGGTGACAAACCAAATGTCTGTCATACTACCAGTAGCAATGAAGGGAAATACAGTAGCCTCGGTCAAAATAAGGGGCATCAAATCCCACTAATACAAAACAATCGGGTGAAGAGCACCAGAATTCCTAAAAATGATCCAGCCACAACCCTCAGCACACTTCACAACACTACAACCACTAAACAACCCCAGAACATAAAACAATAAGAGATAACATAAATACAAAAACTCGAGAAGTTGCAGGAAGAAGTGGTAACTAGAAAACCACCAAAAGAAGATCAAAATAAGCTGGAACAATACCCAGACGCCTAGTAGCTAACCCAAAGATACAACTCCAAATAACAATAAGCAACCCAATCCTCCTAAAGCAAGCAAATAACATGAAGATATTACCACTGCCAAACTTGCTACCAGCACGACCATAATAGACCACAAACACACATTAACTATAGAACCACCAAAAATAGGGATCCAAGTAGTAGTAAAAAGTAGTAAAACCAGATACATAAAAGAAAGAAAACTAAAGAAAGAGCCATCAATAATTACAAATATAAGGAAGCCCGCATTTGTCCAGGTTAACCAATCCTCCTAACAAAGTAGGAAGATTAGAAACATCAAATTTATGGAAAACATTAGTGTGACACCCAAATTTGGCCAACCAAGCCGCACAAGAATTACACACTCGATTAATTTGAGAAATATAATAGTTAAGAGCAGAGTGAGAGTGCTTAATTCTTCTAATGATATAAAAATCATAAGGATTCCCCGGCACCTCATTCTAAATGATTTGAATTAAAAACTTAGCATCATCATCAATAGCCACAAGCTTAATTCCCATTATATGATAAATATCCAAGCCAAGGGATAAACCCATTAGCTCAGTAGTAATTGCAATGCATAAATTAAGCGGACCTGAAAAGGCAGACATAACCCCACCATTATGATTGCGAATAATGCCACCCATACCCGCAAAAGCATTACCAACCAAGCCATTAGAGTTAAGTTTAAGATAAGGGGGGATGGTTTAAACCACCTCATAATACAATCAAATTTTTCTAGTTTCCACCATTAAGAGGAATGCCGAATTGAATGGCTAAACAAAGGCAAATTTTAAAATTTTTAACAAAAGTAAGATTGAGAGACGTAATGTCCAAAATTTTGTTTCTAACATTAGTAATAATTGGGTTAGCATCCATCTTAATCTCATTATGCTTGGAGTCATTCCTAGCCTTCCAGAGGTACCACATAATCAGAATAGGCAACAAATTGTAGATGTGACGTTTAGTGCTAGTTAACCAATAGTTAAGAATGGTTTTAACATCACAATTAGCATCCATATTACCTTTGTCAGCAAAATTAAAAAAATAGCACCAAACCTTTTGGGCAATGACCCTATGAATAAAAATATGTTAACACTCTCAATATTAAAGCAACATTGACAGTTAGAAGGAAAAGTAATCCCTTTCACCAAAGTAAAGTATCAATCAGAAAGTAGCCTTTAAGACATCTGCAATTCAAAATAGAATAAGATAAAGGAATATTGTTATACCATATAGAAGAAAAGATGTAAGAAAATCCCATTTAATTCTAATAGAATCCCAAGCTTTTTTTAGATTAAAATTACCAGAGGAAGATAAATTAAAAAGAATTTTATCCTTGCACTATAAATGTAATGGAATATGCAAAGTTTTATCGATCAGATCATCCGGGATGAGATCTAAGAGTTTACTAACATTCCAAGAACCATTCTCAATAAAAGTGTGAACCTTAATATTATCAATAGTATGGGTATTAAGATAGCTATCAATAGAAGAAGTACCCAACCAATTGTCCTGCTAGAAAAAAATATCACCTTTACCCAAGCCCCATTGAATAAATTAATTCGCCTCCCATTTGTTGTTGCAAAGCCTTTTCCAAACAAAAGAGTTAGAAGATTTGTAATAACAAACTAGAGGATGAAGATCTTTGCAATATTTAAAATTCATAAATTGGGTCCACAAGCTATTGTTATCTAGAAAAGAAAACCAAATTTATGAGAAAAAGCTTGAACAGTGTCCAAAATATTCTTGCAACCTAAAGCCCCTTCATTGAAAACCCCAAAAACATTTTCCAAGAAGCTTAATTAATGCAAGAATGATTGTTTTTTGATCCCCACAAAAAATTATTAAGCATTCTCTCCATTCTCAGACAAGTAGAAGAGGAAGGTTACAAAGTGTGGAAAATAAAAATAGGAATCAAATTTAAAACACTTTTAGTCAAAACCAATCTACAACCAAAGGAAAGGAAATTAGAAGACCAGTTTAAAATTTTCCTTTGAAACGTCGTGAAATATTTTCAAACAATTGATTTCTTTTTCTCCCCTTAAAAAGAGGGGTGCCCACCAAATATTTAATAGACAGCAAGGTATAATTAAAACCACAAATCCTTTTGATAACACTAATTCTACCGTGATTCACCTACTTAGCAAAAATGAAACTACTCTTATCCTTATTAATGGATAACCCACTCATATCTTGAAACTGAGACAGAAATCTAACTAAAACTTTAATATTATTAATGGAAGCATTCAAAAATATTATAAAGTTATCTGCAAAACTAAGATGAGTAATAGGTATGCCACCAACAGTATGAAAAAAAAAAAAGTTGGATGCCTATTATAAAGCTCCACAAGGCCCCTGGAAAGATATTCCACAGCAATAATAAAAAGAGCAGGTGATAACGGGTCCCCTTGTCTTAGCCCATGAACGGATTTAAAAATGCCATGATTTCTACCATTAATGATCATAGAAAAGTAACAATTTTCAATACTATTCTTAATAAACAAGATGAATGATTGATTAAAACTAAAAAAAGACATCACATTATATAGAAAATTCTAGTTCACTTATCATTGTCTTTAGTAATGTCACGTTTAAAAATGGGATTCCCCCAAATGACCTTAACATTAGTAAAATATTCATTAATCTAGAAGCAATGATTTTAGAGACAAGTTTATTAAAAAAAAGTATAAATAATAATAGGTCTAAAATCATTCCAGTTGATGGTAGAATCTTTTTTAGGAATTAAAACAATAGTACTTGAAGAAAAAAACTAAGGATAAGGATTTCCAACAAAAAAGTCTTTCACAACCTCCACCGCATCTAGCTGAACAATATCCCATGTTTTAACAAAAATTTTCTAGTAAAACCATCAGCTCCAGTAACAGAGTCCCCATTCATGTCTTTAATAATCTTCCAAATTTCATCCTCCGTAGGAGATTGAGTGAGCAAATGATTATCATCCTAACCAAGAAAGCGAGGAATCACATTGGGATTAATAATAGGGGTAGTATAACTATTGTTATTTAAAACATCTCTAAAATGCTCCACCCTATACTTAACAATTAAATCATCTGATTCATAAATACATCCCTGACTATTAATAATTTTGTGGATATGAATTCTAATTCTATTCTTACTGGCCAAAGCATGAAAAAAACTTGTATTCCTATTCTCCTCCAAAATAATTGTAGCAGAGGCCTTCTTACTCCAGAAGATCTATTCTTGATTTTGCAACTGAAAAATATTAACTTTAGCATTATTAAGAGTAGAGAGATAGGAACATATAAGATTATCCAAAAACATCTTATCCAACTCCAACACCTTATCCTCATCTTCCTTAATATTAGAAAAGATATTCTTAAAAGCATTTTTGTTCCACCATCTAAGAACCAATTTTAATCTACTCAACTTGGTCCAGAGATGTAGCATACCCTGAATATTGTTTTCAGGAGGGATAGTGGCATGCCAATTATTATAAACCACATTCATAAACTCCTATGAGTTAATCACATGTTTTGAAATCTAAAGGCAGAAGGGACATTAGATATGTTAGCTCATATGGTCAAAAGTAAGGGAGCATGATAAAAAAAGTCCTACTTAAATGTTGAACATTAGTCATAAGAAAATATCTTATCGAGTCATTATTGAAAAGAATCCTTTCAAGTCTTTGCCAAATAGAAGTTCTACTCCAAGTAAAATCACCTCCAGTAAAACCAATGTCATGTCAATTGCAATAAGAATTCATAGAGTTGAAATCCTCCATAGCATTTATACTAGGGGGTTTCCCCATATTCTTTCATTAGCGTTCGAAACTATATTGAAATCACCATCAACACAACATGAACCATTAGAATTAAGAGAAAAATCAGATAAAAGTTCCCAAAGGGGAATCTGACCCAGTCTAGTACAAGCAGCATAAAGAAAAGAGGCATTATAATTGAAATCGAGAAAAGAAATTTGCACATGAACAACTTGGAGAAAATTAGATATAATATTAATGTTAATATGACTCTTCCACATAATACAAATATTTTTGTAACAATTAGCAAACATAATGTCAAAACCTAAACAAGAAGTCGTAAAAGCAAGTTTATCAATAGAGATAAAAGGTTCGAGTAAAACAAGTAGTTGTATATTATGCACTTTACATAAATTCATGACTCTAATTCTAGTGTCACCCCCCAATACCCTTCACATTCCAAATAAGGGCTTTAATCATTGCTACTTTTAGTAAAAGTTTAAGCATTAGTAGAACGAGGTGTATCAGGTAGTCGAGCTTTACCGTTTTTCTTTTTCTTCTTATTCACCTTAATCAAACACTCCTCATCAATAGTTTTAGAATCACTATCAAAATGATCATAAGAAGATGAAGAAATAGGATCCCCTTTATCAATAATATTAATATGATCCATAGAGACAGGGCCAGAAATATCTTTGGGAACAAATTGACCTTCTTCTCATTACTCCATAATATTCTCCCTTTCATTAGTGTCCATATTAGTTGATAGAGAGGGATTCTCATTATTTTGAAGCATAGAATCAATAGAGACAAAAAACTTAGGTAACTTATCACCTACCTGGAGAGCTTTATCACTAGAAGAAACTGTCTCAGGTGAAAACTATTTCTATCTTTCGAAACATCCATCTTATCCAAAACATTAAGATTATCATTTCCAACCTTCTCAGTAGGGTAAGGGGTCTCAACCTAATTTAAAAGTCTCGTTGGCAGTATATATAGCATTAGAGACCACCTTCCCCACCGAAGGGTTAGAAGTTTTTTTGAGTTCCAGATGCAATTTGAAACATTCAGTAACAAAATTCCCATGAGTCTTACAATAAGAGCAATAATCAGGCACTTTTTCAAACTCCACTTTTTGTAAATAACCAAAATCTTTATAATCGACCCAAATTTCTTTCGTATGTTTCTTTGTAATATCAACTTCAACTAAAACCCTAGCCACAAAAGGATAGGTCCTAGAAATAGTTGCCTGGTCGATTTGTAGGGGATGACCAAAAATTGAACCGGGAGCATGTAAAACTTTCACATAAAAAATATGGAGCCTAAGATTAGGAAATGAGATCCAAATAGTCACAATGGGGGTTTCTTCTCTAACATTAAAGAAAGGGATCCATCTAAGAATACGCATTTGGTAATTAAGGATAAAGTAAGATCTTTGAGCAAAAACACGACTTTAAACTAAGTAATTAGATAATTGAATCACAACAAGTTTAGAGTCCAACATTCTAACAGAAATAAAACCGAGAGTTTAAGACTACCAAAAAGCACAAATTGAATCAAGATTCGGCCTACGCAGACCGAATTTGCCAACTAGTGTAAATAGAAATGGCGAAGCAAGTTTGAGCACTTCTTCATCCGAAAGCAAAACTGTCGACACACCATTAAAGGTCGACTGAGTTAAAGAGGGAAGGATATCACCTGCCGACAAGTTACCAAAGAGAGAATCCTTAAAAGATCAAGAGTTAGAAGGAGAAGGCCCCCCAAACTCCAAGCTAAAGAAACCTTTCTTCGTATCTTGCACCTGGGAGGAAACCTTCCCCCAAAGAGTAGAGGATGAAGCCATCTCCATCACTTCGGAGCCCTAACAGAGCCAAACAACAAAGCGAGCACCATAATACTAAAAGCAAAGAGAAAATAATAGATCACCGGGAGAAAAGAGCACCGAGGTGATGAAAACAAGGGAGGAGGAGAGGAACCCTAAATTTCCCGTGGTGATGCATTAGGGCGAAACGAGAGGAGAGGATGATTTTTTTTTAATATAATTAGTTAAGAACCCCACAAAATGAAAAGATATATCCTTTTCTTGTATTTATATTTTAAGTATAAATGAAAAATATTTAAGCAAAAGAAACAAAAAATTCATTTATATTTTTGCTCAACTTGTTTATAATTCAGCAATACTTCAAACAACAAGGACTCTATTTTTTTAGATTTCCTTAATTTTCTATTTGGGACTAGATTTTGGTCTAACACATTATGCTTTCGCAAAATGTAATGCACAACCTAAAATCAAACCAAATTGTACCTTCAAAAGCAACCAATGTGGAGTACTTCAATTGGTTATTTTAGGGAAATCAAATTGACCATTATATATATATATATATTATTTTTTTATTTTTTTTAAGGGAAAACCCATGGAGGGGCCTACGCATTAATTAATAGAAAAAAGTACAAGGTCCTTAAAGGGGCCTCAAGATCTCTACTTCTCAAAAGAGCTACAAGCTAAAAACAAAAAAACCTAAGAGGAGGTCAAGATCCCTACTACAAAAAATTGCAGAAAACCCTAGATACATTCTATAGTGCACAAGAAAAAGCACCCAAAAAGTAGGAGAGCAATAGTTTTTGTCAGTCAAATTGAGCTTCCTATCCAAAACATTAGTAAAACAGTGACCTGCACAAAAAAGAGCTTGCAAAAATGAAAACGAAACACCAAGAAAAGGCCATAAAACTAATAATAAGATATGAGTTGAAAATACCACCAGTGTATCATGGTAGAAACAACCCAATTCCCACACAAAAATAAAACCAAAATCCTCCCAAAATAAATATTGACCTTAGAGGTAGCCCATTAACCCAATGGAAAAATAATATAAAGCCATAATTATAGTTAAAAAACATAGCCATAGAGAAATAATACCAACTCCCCCTCCAAAGTCTCTGATAAATTAAGCCATCCCAAAGAGTAAGGCACGGGTAGAAGAATAACCTGACCAACCACACAGCAGAATAGCTTAATAGAAAAACTAGCACAAACCAAAAAACCTTAATCAAAATAAAATAAATACAGTTGCTGCCATATGGGTTCAGGAAATAAGAGCTCATGAAAGAATGGATCACACAGATATCACAAGGGAAAATCGTATGCCACTCTATCCAACCAAAAGGTCCTAGCCAGCACCACCTCCCCCCAATAAACCGGGTAAAACTAGACAAGACCAACCAAAAGCACAACCAACCGATCCCAGAAAAAGTCCAACCCAAATAATCCAACCAATTCCAAACCAAGCTCCAAAGAAAAACCTTCAGCCTAACAAAAAAACCCCAGCAGTCATTATCTGGCAAGTCAAACCAGCACAGCAAACCCAAGTGGCCAAAACCAACTCCACTGAATGCCTAAAAAAACCACCATAAATAGAGAAACACCCAAATAGAGACCTGCTAGCAGCCAGAATATGAAAAATCGCCCAAAAAATCCTTAGTATAACAGAACCAACCGTCGAGCCAAACAACAGCCCCAACCAGAAAGCCATAAACCCAAAACAATAACAAACAAAATCTTGCATCACCAGAACCTGAGGAAGGAGAGCAACAAGAAGGATACCCATCAAGATGAGCTTATAATCATCGCATAGCCTGAAGTAATAAAAAAAACACCAACTAAAAACCACCACAATAGAGAACACAAGGGTAAAAACCCTAATAATGAACATAAGCAAGACCCCATAACAAAGATAAAACCTAACAAACTAAAAAAAAGCATAAAAAAGGGACCAAATACTCAAAATAGAGACCCATATAGGGAACATATTAACTTCTAACATAAGGTAAGCAAATTTTGTCCAATTTTAAGAGACCCTTTAAAGGAGTGGGAATATTAGCTTCCATGAAATCCATGAAACAATCAATCCCGAAACCAAATTGAGACAACCAAATGACACAAGCATTGCCTTCCTTAATCACATAAGAAACATAAATAGAGATAAAAACCATCAACTATTTAATGTCCCTAAAAATATAAAAAACCTCATAGTTACAAACTGAGTCAGCCTCATTAAAAAAGCACTGAATATTATAAGAGGGCTCAATCTTAAGACCAATACTAGTAATATCAATGGACATAAAACTTCTCAACCCATAAAGGATCACTGTAAAAATTATTGCGTATCTATTTTTAGAGATAGAATTTTGATGATTGCAAACACTTCTGTTTTACTTCGACTGTCTTGTATACAAACATTTCAGGTCCACATGATCCAAACTGCAATTTGAACAAGCTCAAGATTGGGTAGATTAGATCTGAGTTAGTTTGTAATGTATTTTTTCATTTTCTTGAGTCAATTGTAATCTTTGTGGTGCATGATGCTAAGTAATCCTGCACACACACACACTTGAGTAATTTTTTTATCTGAATTAGAGTTTCTTGATTTTGCTCACATCATCTGGGACGATCCAAAAAATGGTCTTGGACGATCGATCAAAAATAGAAATCCTAATTAAGGCATCCTAGTTAAGGCAGCCATCATTAAGCATATCATCCTGGATAATTTTTATATTATCCTGGACGATAGGCTCAAATAAAAAAGAATCAGCCGCCAGATTAAATTATGAAGCTTTATTTTGTAATTATCATCCAGGACATCGGCCTGGACGATGCAACACTATTATGCCTAAAGTAATCTAGAGATTAATAAAAAAAATTAAGGTTGATTGATATGATCATATCATCCTAGACGATCGCAGGATCGGCCAGAAAAATTAGTTCAAAAACCTTGATTTCTCCTGGATGACCAACGTTTATTCAGAGCGATGTTCTAGACAATTTGGGAAGATTTTGAACTAATCAGCCAGGATGATCAAGAGATCAGCCTGGACGATCAAGTAATTTTATTTTCGTCTAGACTCCCATTCAGAGCGATGGTCTGGATGATATTCCTTAATTTGTACTAATCATATAGGATGATATAAAATCATCCTGGATGATATGAATAAAATCTTCTAATCGTCTTAAGTCATATGGGCTGATTGAGCTTAATTTGTACTAATCAGACAAGACAATAGGAATATCATATTGGATAATAAAGTCAGTTCTTACAAATTTATTTAAAGAAGTCATGTTATCTCAAGTCCAAGCATTCTTTGCTGCTATCTTGATCTGGGAGAGCCTAGAGGAGAGGGAGAGAGAGGGAGAGAGAGGGAGGAACTTGTGAGTGGGAGCTTGTGAGGGGTTTCACAATGGTTGCTCAAAGCAAGGTTCCAAGGCGTCTTCTTCGATCATCATTCCTTATTCTTGGAGGTTTAAGGGAGGTCTTCTTTAGCAATTGATCAAGGTTCTCTGCTTTCTTCAGGAGTAAGCAAAAGGAGTTGGGTTCTCTACTCGCTTTAAGTGGAAACAAAAGGAGTCGATTCTCTACCGATCTAGGGTGGTGGAAAGAAGTTTTGTAAGGGATTCTTTGCCTAGTTATGGGGGCTAAAGGAGAGATACTAAGTTAGTGTAATACTTGAAGGGTGCCTCTGAGGAGTGGATGTGGGTAAGGGTTTGACCGAACCACTATAAATCCAGTGTATTCTTTCATTATTTTTACTCACGCATCTAATTTTCGCACTCATTATTTTTGGTGGTGGATTGTGTTTTAGTTTTAGTTCATGATTTGTTTGAAAAGTTTTTAAAATACCAATTCACCACCCTCTTGGTTAGCCTCAGGACTAGTTCATAAGGGCTTAACATCCCTAACAAACTTTCAAGTGGTATCAGAGCGGGATTCATAAAAACAAGTTTTTGAAAGCTTTTAATTTTGATCCATGATTAATTTTGGTAATTGTAATACTGCAGAAGGATTTTCCATTACCCGACCACCTTTGTTTGATAATATTCCGTTTGATTTTTGGAAAACTCACATGTCTACATTTTTACAATCGATTGACTATTGCATGTGGATGCTTGTTAAGGACGGTTATACACCTCCAATTAGTATACTTAATGACATTACTATTCCACTTCCTTTCACTGAATGGACTCTCAATGATAAAGATTTAGCACAACTTAATGCAAAATATTTGAATTATTTTTTCTGTGCTTTAAAATGAAGATTACATGCATTTTTCTACTTGCATAACTGGTAAAGAAATTTGGGATAAATTATGTATTACTTATGAAGGAACTAATGAAGTTAAGCAAACTCATTTGAATATTTTTTTACATGATTATGAACTTTTTCGTATGAAATCTCATGAATTAATTTCTGATATGTATACGAGATTTACTCAAATTGTTATATCATTGCATGCTTTATAAAGAGAACTCACAAATTTTGAAAAGGATAATAAAATTTTGAGATGTTTACCTTCTTCCTTTGATGCTAAGATTACTACAATTACTGAATCCAAAGATCAAAATATATATTTGATTGATAACTTACTTGGATCACTCATTGCTTACGAGCAAGGAGTGAATAAAAGAAATTTGGATGCATGTGAGAAAAAGAAGGAGAAAACTATAACACTTAAGGCAAATAAACAAATACTAATTCTTTTAATTCTGAAAGCGATGAAGTTGCCTTCATCACTAGGCAATTCAAAAACTTTCTAAGGAAAAGCCGCAAGCATCATTAGAATTGGAAAAAGATAAGGATAGCAAAAATTTTAAAGGTTCTTCTGATGTTGCTTGTTTTGAATACAGGAAGCCTGGGCATGTCAAAGTTGATTGTCTTACACTTAAGGATCAATCAAGCAAAGAAAAATAGTGAGGAGAAACCCAAATAAAGGAAGGATAAGAAGCGATCCCAAAAATCTTTCTTGATGGATTCTGCATTTGACTCCTCTGAGACTGAAGTAGAGGAGGAAACCACAAACTTATGTTTAATGGCTGATAATCAACATGAACAATCTGATCAAGAAGAAGTATGTGAGCAAACTTATAATAAATTAGTTGAAATTTGTGAGAAAATTCATGCATCATACAGGAAACTCAAAAAATCATATGCTAGTCTAAAATTAGTATTTTCAAATTTTTAAAAAGAGCACGAAATCCTTTTAAAAGATAACTCCCAAATTGATAGCAATCACATGAATTTCCTTGATGAATTTGATGCATTAAACAAAAAGCATACTAAATTATTCGATGCACATGATTCCTTAAAATTATCTCATGCTAATTTAGAAAAAGAATGCAACAGATTAAAAAATCTAAAAATGCTTGAAAACAACAATCCTCCAGTGAATGCATTTCATAACTTTAAAAGGAAGAACCACAACCTGAATAGATTAAGAAATCATTTTCTTGATGTTAGATGTTTTTCATGTGATATGCTAGGACACATCTCACACACTTACACCATTCATCATAGTACACATTGGGTGTGAAGAACCAAATTTTATGATTCACAGCATAATACACATGCATTACATTCTTCTTTTCATAAGAAGGGACTCAAACGTGTTTGGGTTCCTAAATCTGACGTTTAATGATTTTGTAGGATTTCTCTCACAAAAGGCCTTATGAGAGCATATAATACCTAGACAACGGAGCCTCATGACTCGTAATTGCTTAAACTTGTTGTTTAATAAAATCTGGATTGCTTGTTTACTACTCTATTGATTATTGTTGCTTTCCTTTTTTTATGCTTGTTGATTTTCTAGTTTTTTCATCTCTAATGTTTTGTTTTGAAATGATATTTTGTCTTTATTTTTAGTTTTTGGAATTTAAATAATCAATGTCTAAACATCCCTAAATCAGTTAAAGGGAGAAACACTATTAATTGTTTCCCTCCCTCTAACTTCCTTTAGTGGTGTAATTTTCTTTTCTAAACAAAAGTCTATCTCAAATAAACAACTGGACTTTGCAATTAAGATCTTTTCTTTCTTGCTACAGTAATATATCTTATATATATAATATTCAAAAGTTTTTATATTACTTTCAAATTCTTTAAAATTTTATCATATGAACTTGATTCTGTTTTGTGGTTTATTCTTCCCTTTATTAGAGAGTGAGTTTTCTTCTATAATAACTAGAAGATATACTCACAACTGAGAATATTTAAGAATTTTAAAAAGAGATTTAGCTTGAAAATAACAAAAAAGTGACCGATGACGCCAAAACAAAATGATGCGCAATGTTTGCCAAAAATTGAAAAAAAAATTACACAAAGTGTATCAAAATCCAAAAGATCTGCAAATTGCGCCACCCAAATTGATAAGATGCATAAAATAAGCCCACAAAAGGAAAAGCTTCCCTCTCTTTCAAAAATTATTAAATCTTAGAAGAATTCATGTATCACTTGATATTTTCAAAGGCTTGATTTCAAACTTCTTGATTGTAATAAATCCCTTTGGTATATTATTCTATAAGATATTTTTCTGGAACCAAGTTTTGAATGGACCTTTATCTTATCCAATTAGTTTGTTATGAGTTAGATCTCTTATTTTCAAAAGGCAATTTTTCCCTAAGAGAAGTCCGAGCTAGGGTTAGCAGGATCAGATATTCTACCATTTTCTGATTTCATCGATGTTAACACATTGGTATTACAAGTTTCTAAGTTTGAGTCACCTGGAAATTTTATTATGTTCATACCTTTTTTTTTAAAAAAAAAATTGTTTTTGTTTGTTTTTATCTTTTTTGTATCTTCTTTCTATCATTTTTACTTGATTTTAATGTTTTTGGGCCTTATCTGATCATCTCCATCCATCCTCTATTTTTCATTTTTTATCACTTTGTCCCGGACGATATTCATATCGTCCTGGACTATTAATTCAATTATCTTTAAAAAACCCATATGCTGAATGTTCTGACCCTTCTGCTCTTCATCGTCCAGGATGATTCCTCATCCTTGATGATCTGATCGATATCTGATTCAATCATTTATGATCATCTTAGTCTACCATTTTGCATCCTGGATGATGTTTTCTATAATGGTAATCATCTCGTATGATCCACTGTTCATCCTGGACGATACACGTGGACATACATTTAAAAAGCCTTAAATTTGGCCAGTATGATCCATTATTGAAGAATCATCCCGGACGATCCACCTATTCATCCTAGACGATACACGTGGCAGTGCCTTTAAACATTTTAAATTTGGCCGGTATGATCCATTATTACTCATCGTCCTAGACAATCCACATATCGTCCTAAACGATCTTCTTTTTCAACGGTCATCCAGATTATTACCCCGAGACGATCGCCTATGTCTTATCATCCCAAACGATATCTGATCGGCTTGAAAAATACGACCACCTTTTTGACCAATCGTCCAGCCATAATTATTGCACCATATCAGCTTGGACTATCCGGCGATCGTCCTGGACGATTAGGCCGGTTCTTTAAATTCATAGCCCTCCAGCCATTTCCTCTCACACTTTCTTCCTCTTCTAGCTTCCTACTTCATATTTTCTTACTTTTTAGTGATCATGGATGGAGGGAAGCGCTCTCGTCAAGTTTTGGGAAGTTCCTCGAGGGCCACCTTGGACCCTCGCTTCATGGAAGCAGATGATCAAGCCGCCTATCATCACTATTAAATAGCCATCATCACTGTATCTCGGTTAATCAATCCCAACCATCTCTCTTATATGGTACTCGGCCGTTTCACTCAGAACTCTCTCTTTTTAATTCTAACACTCACAATCCCCTTTAATTCTGAGCTTTTGTTTAAATTTTTTGCGAGCCTTAGAATAAATTCTGTATTCCGTTCTCTTGGCTCGTATGTGAATCGATGCCCTATCAAGATCACATACCAAGATTGTTCAGAATTTTTACAGCTCTCCACCATGGGTGATAAGCTTCACACTCTCTACTTTGATCTTGATTATGACTGGGCTCCGGCCAATCACTTCCTTTGCAACACAAATGCCCACTTTCATGTTGGTGATACTAGCTCTTTACTTAAAGATGCTAGGACTGTCCAACATATCCTTTGCACATCTATAATTCCAAAAGCCGATGATTGCATCCATATTACTCCTCTTCTTTTGCTCACCACCTTTTATATTTTATCCCATCGAGCATTCAATACAACTGACCTGATTTTTTGCTACATCAAACACTTGACCATAATTCGTGATCCAGGTCGTAGGAGAAAACAAATCTAGCCCTAGAACATATCATTGCTTATGTCCTAGAATCTAAATACAATCTCCAATATCCTACTCCAAATTTTCAGGCTACCTTCTACCCTAACAATTCTTTTAATATCCTTCATAGTACTCGTCTCCACCCAAGGGACGAGGAACCTCAGAGGGTCGAAGAGGAGGAGGAGGCTCTCGCACCTGTTCGTGCACCTATTCTGCTTCGCCAGTACTCTTAGCTAGATCATCTAATGGAGCACTTTGACCAGTGGGAGGCTCATTTTGACATGTACGTTGCTGCTCAGGAGCAACAACATGTTGAGGACTTAACCTGTTTCGATGCCTACGTTGCGCACCAGTAGCAGCAGCACGATCAGGACATGGCTTGGTTTGGTGCACAGTTTGCTACACTCTCGAGCTACTTTCAGCACCACCTCCACTACCACCTCCTCCTTCAAAAGATCGGGGGCCATTATTTTACTAGTTTTCTTTTGTTGTAGTTTATTTCTATTTTTTTGTTGATTAGTTCCTATTTTTCTTTTGCTGTTTAGTTTCTACATTGTTTCTATTTGCCTCCTCCTTTTTGAGATGTCAAAAAGGGGAGTAGTATGTTTGTACTTGTAATATTTTGTTCTAAAATTTGAATGTTCTTTATATTTACACTATTTCCAGTACACTATTGTCTTAAGTACTTGGAATTGTTCGTTGTGTGTTTGTCATCATCTAAAAGTGGGAGATTATTGCATATCTATTTTCAGAATTAGAATTTTTATGATTTCAAACACTTCTATTTTACTTTGCTGCCTTGCCTACTAACATTTCAGGTCCACAGGATCAAGACTACAATTTGAACCAGCTCAAGATTGGGTTGATTAGGTCTGAGTTAGTTTGTAATGTATTTTTTTTCCTTTTTCGAGTCAATTATAATCTTTGTGGTGCTTGATGCTAAGTAACCCTGCAAACACACACTTGAGTGATTTTTTCTGTCTGAATTAGAGTTTTTTTTATTTTGCTCATATCGTCTAGGTGATCCAAAAGATTATCTTAGACGATAAGTCAAAAATAGAAAACCCTAATTAGGGTATCCTGGTTAAGGAAGCCGTCATTAAGCATATCACCCTGGATGATTTTTGTATCATCCTGCACGATAGGATCAAATAAAAAAGCATCAGCCACCAGATTAAATTAGGAAGCTTTATTTTTTAAATATCATCAAGGACATCGGCATTGACGATGCAGCACAATTATGCTTAAATTGATCTAGAGATTAAGGAAAGTGATTAAGCTTGATTAATACGATTATATCATCATGGATGATTGCAGGATCAGCCAGGACGATCAGTACAAAAACCTTGATTTCTCCTAGATGACCAACGCCTGTTCAGAGCAATGTTTTGAATGATTTGTGTAGATTTTGAACTAATCGGCCAGGACGATCAAGAGCTCAGCCTAGAAGATCAAGTCATTTTGTTTTCGTACAGACTCCCATTCAGAGCGATGGTATGGATGATATTCCTTGAAATGTACTAATCATATAAGATGATATAATATCGGCCTGGACGATATGAACAAAAATCTTCTAATCATCCTAAGTCATCTGGGCTGATTGAGCTTAATTTATACTAATCGTACAAGACGATAGGAATATCGTCCTAGACAATAAAGTCGGTTCTTGAAAATCTATTTAAAGGATTTGTGTTTTCTCAAGTCCAAGCATCCTTTGCTGTTGTCTTGACTTGGGAGAGTCTAGAGGAGAGGGAGAGAGATGGAGGAACTTGTGAGGGGGAGCTTGTGAGGGGTTTCATAAGGGTTTCTCTAAGAAAGGTTCCAAGGCATCTTCTTCGATCATCGTTCCTCATTCTTGGAGGTTCAAGGGAGGTCTTCTTCAGCAATTGATTGAGGTTCTCTGCCTGCTTCAAGAGGAAGTAAAAGGAGTCGGTTCTCTGTCGCATCGGGGTAGTGGAAAGGAGTTTTTGTATGGACTTCTTCGCCTAGCTGTGGGGGCTAAAGGAGAGACACTAAGTTAGTACAATACTCGGAGGGTGCATCCAAGGAGTGGACGTAGGTCAATATTTGACCGAACCACTATAAATCCATTGTGTTCTTTCTTTGTTTTTACTCACGCATTTAATTTCCGCACTCGTTGTTTTTGGTGGTGGATTGTGTTTTGGTTTTAGTTTGTGATTTGTTTGAAAAGTTTTTAAAATACAAATTCACCCCCCCCCCCCCCCCCCCCCCCCCTCTCGGCTAGCTTTGGTACTAGTTCAAAAGGGCTTAACATCCCTAATAAACTTTTAAGAATAGCCAAAGAAATATTACCATTAAATAAAGGCACATCAAAGGCAAGAATGGCATTACCATGGAAATCTCTAATGATACAACCACACACCATGTTGTTGAACACATTAACAAAACCAATGTTCAGCTTGAAACAGCCTATAGTAGGTTTAACCCAATAAACAGAACGAGGAACATTTTGAAGCAAAGTGGCCTCCAAACTGAATAGTTAATTCAAAATTGATATTGTCAAGGAACTTACTATTGCTATGAAACTCATTAAAGAATTTGTCAAAGAGAATTATTCCTTAAAGAATTAGTCGTTAAGTTGGAAATCAAAGAGTTGCCCAAGTACCTGAATAATTATTAAAATATTTTGATAACAAGTAATTGTTGTCTTAGTATATAATTTTTTTTATATTAATCAAATGTTATTTTTTATATGGTACTAAACTTTAATCTAATTATATATATTATTATTTATATATAGGGGGTAAGGGGTCTGAAATAATCTATCATTATTGTCTTTGGATATATAAATATGAAAATTATACAACAACAACATCAAGCCTTTATCCCACTACGTGGGGTCGGCTACATGAATCCTTTTTCTCAATTGTGATCTATTAAAAGTCAAATTCTTATTTAAATCAAATAGAGAAAGGTCATTCGTAATATTTTATAACCAATTCTTTTTTAGGTCTGCCTCTACCTTTCTTAACATAAGTCAAATCTAATAATTTTACTTTCCCGCTATTTTATGTGACCAAACCTTCTAAGGCGACTCTCTCTAATCATATCTTCTACTAGAGCTACTCCAACCTTTTCACGTATATGCTCATTTTGTATCCTATCTCTAAGGGTAAAGCCACTCATCCACCTGAACATCCTCATCTTTGTCATACTTAACTTAGTATTATGCTTCTCTTTTAATGGCCAACATTCAGCAACATAATGCATTGCAAGCCTCACCATCTTCTTATAGAATTTTCCCTTAAGTTTGAGGGGTAATTTTCTATCACACAGTAAGCCTGATGTATTCCTCCACTTCAACCATCCAACTTGATTTCTTCTGATAATATCCCAATCTTTTTCACCATCACTCTAAATAATATATCCAAGATATCTAAAATGTGTACTCTTATTAATGACTTGATCGCACAAATTTACAATCCCCTCACTAGGTCTATTACTACTAAAATTACACTCCATATATTCCATTTTAGATCTTCTCAAGAAAAAACCTTTAGACTTTAAGGTGAACCTCCATAATTCAAGTTTAGCTTCAACTCCCTCTCTTGTCTTATCAACAAGAAGAATATCATCAGAAAAAAGCATACACCAAGGTACCTCCTCTTACAAATGTCTAGTGAGAACATCCATGAATAAAGCAAAAAGATATGGACTTAAGGCTGATCCTTGATGTAACCCAACTGAAATAGGAAAATACTTGGTCAAACCACCTTGTGTTTGAACACAAGTAATAAATCATGCATAAATATATTTAATGATTTGAATATAAGCATTATTAACTCCTTTCTTTTCAAGAACTCTCCATAGCACTTCTTTTGGAACTTCATCATATTCTTTTTCTAAATCAATAAATATCATATGTAGATCCTCCTTATTTTCTCTATATTTCTCCATCAAACCTCTTAATAAATGTATGGCTTACATAGTCGACCTACCTGACATGAATCCAAATTAATTTTGAGAAACATTAGTATCATGCCACAACCTATGCTCCATAACTCGCTCCCATAGTTTTAAAGTATAACACATTAACTTAACTCTATAATTCACACAATCTTGTGCATCACCTTTATTCTTAAAAATTGAAATTAACACACTCATTCTCTAATCATATGGCATCTTTTTAGTCTTCAAAATAGTATTAAATAGTTTAGTAAGCCAAGAAATTCCTTCATTTCCTAAGCTTTTCCACACCTCTATTGGAATATCATCCGCTCCAACAACTTTTCTACCCTTCATTTTCCTTAAAGCCTCTCTAACTTTGATTTAACTAAAATGCTGATAAAAATAGATATCTTTATTTTAATTTAGGGTGCTAAGGTAACTACAATCAATCTTATTTTCATAATTTAGCAAAATATCTCATCCACCTTCCCATTTTTTATGTGGGATGAGCCGATGAGGTCATTAATGGGCCCACTTCTCTCATTCTTGGGACACATATCAAATGCTTAGTTTCTAACAAAGAGCATATAGAAATTTGATGCATGCAAGTTGCCAATTGGAAGATAGCCTAAATCTATTTAAATAAAGAGAATAAAAAGAAATAAAAAATTTTAAAAAAAGTAAAAAAATACATAATATTTTTTTATTGATCTATCAAATATATGATTATATTTATGATCACATTGTAAATTTAATTATATTTAATTGTAGATAATTAAATTCTAATTTTAAAGTTATAAATGCTAACCTAATAAAAATAAGGTACTTAAAATATAATAAATATTTTCACAAAATTTACTATTCTGATCGTAAAAAGTAACTTTCTGCTTTATAATTTTTTAAAAAGTATATGCAAACAACAAAAAGGTAATAGTCAAATGAATTTATGATTGCTACCTAAAAGACAATGATGAAAAACCTACCCAAATAGACCCTTTATCTCAAGTTTGAATTATATTTAAATATTAAGCATAGTAAACTATTCTAAAACCCATACACTTTAAAAAGTTTAATAGCTTGAGTTAATAATTTAACCTACGAGGCTTGATTGTAATTTAACCATGAATTTCACAAAATTGGCTAATTATTCGTTGCTGGTTCACACACACACAAATTAGCATGAGGCCCCATGAGATCATTTTTCATTTAAACCCAACAAAGTTTAGTAATTCATTTACTATTTGCTTTCCAAAGTCTCTTAGCCAAACTTTTGATCATTTGATGTGAAAAAGTAGTTCAATTGCTTATCCATTATCTTAAAAGTTGTTGGATCCTCTAGTAAGTATTAAAGTAGCTAGACATGACTGAATAGTTATATGCAAAATTAGTTAAACATTGCATGTTTTTTTTAATGAAAAAAAAAACACATTTGAGTGTGGGCACGCGTGCTCCTACGATATGAATTATTAGTCTTTCTTGTGCATGATTGCTAGCTTGATATGCTCATATTTATGACATTGCTAGGAATTGATGTGCTTAGCTAGAGAAATTATTATGTACGGAGTCTAGACATGGAGTTATGTTCGAACTCAATAAAAAATATGACATGTGGCCTTATATACAGTGTGTATAAATTTGTATACATTATGTATAATTATACACATTATGTATAATTATACACATTATGTACAAATTGTATGATTGTGTACATAGTATGTACAAGTTTATATACACTGTGTACACAATTTGTACAAAGTGTGTACAATTTTGTACACATGTCACCCTTTTATTGAGCAATGTGTACAAGTTTGTACACATGCCACCCTTTTATTGGAATCCTGATCTAACTCTATGTTCGAATTCCGTACATGTAACCTTTTTGTTGGAGTTTGGACATAACTCTTCCTGACACTGAACATAATAACTTCTCACTTAGTTGAGACTATAATTTTTGTCCTTATCTTTTTTATGTAAGGAGCCATTTTGTATATATGATTTTTACTTCAAGAAATTGCATTCTATATCTTTGATTATTAAAATTTCCAATATACGCATGTTGATAAACCAACCTATGGAATTATTTACTTATCAGAAAAAAGGTAATATTGATATTTTTTATAGTTTACACTCTAGTTAATATGGTTGTAAAAAGTCACTTTTCCTCACAAAAAATAATAAAAGACATTAAAATTATAGCCAAATAGTAGTGTGATTGCATTCTTAAAAGTGAAACAGTAAAAAAGTTATCCTAAACATACCTACAGACGTCAAAGTTTTTTGTAAAGTAGTTATATGTATATATATAAACCATTGTGAACTATTTTTTTTTTTTTTTGTTTTTTGAAATAGCAAAAACTTGCATTAATAAGGAACTAAAAGAGAAAACACAAAGAAAAACAGCCGACTATAAGCCGGCTGTTGATTCCTCCATCAAAATTTTTACAAATGATGGAGGAATCGAGTCCAAAGCTAAATCTTCCCACCAAAAAGAAGAAAACACCCCAAAGTTAGCACAAAGGTCCGCTAACTTGTTACATGTTCTCTTAACATTATTAAAGCAAACAAAATTCAAATCAAAGATAAATGAAAATTTATCATTACCTCTTCTTCCTTTTTTGAGAGCTTTATGTATGATCTTGATGACATTTGCATTATCACTTTCAATTATTATACCTTTGAATACATTGCTCCAATTATTGATCACCTCTTGAATAGATATTATAGCCTGAAGTTCCAAATAAGAAATATCCCAGTGCATTTGAGGCATTCCGAAAGCTGCAATTAACCGCCCTTTGTAATCTCTAGCAACTCCTCCTATACCTCTTTTGTATGAAGAATATAAAGCCGCATCTACATTTATCTTGATCCAATTGGGTGGAGGAGAGTACCAACGGTCTTCTAACAGCAAAAGCTGATTAGAACTCAACCGGCCCATAGAAGAATAATTGAAAGATTTAGAAGCTCCAACATAGGTTATAGCCTCTGCTGCAATGAAAATTGAACTTTTTTCCTTCTTACCATGAACTAATTCATTCCTTTCTTTCCATGTAAGATAAATGGAATAACAATAAACATTAGAAATGAATTTATTTTGCTTTTCCAACCAATTTAAAGCATCCTCTTTTGAAGAAAAGTTTGAAATACCAAATCCCCAGTTATTTAAATGTTTGATCACCTCTGAAATTTTAAGACAGTTATAAATCACATGATTAATGTTCTCCTCTTCATTGCAACCTCTTGGGCAATTCAGCATCCTTCCTAATTTTCTATAGGAAAGAAAAGATAATGTAGGCAGTGCATCGTTTAATAATCTCCACCAAAAGTTTTCAGCTCGTGCATTCAGGTTAGCACTCTTAAGCCATTTCCACATATTAGAAACCGGGGATTGATACTTATTGTTATTAGCAGCCATAGAGGTAATAGTATTACCTGAATCCATATATAAAAGCTGAACCTGATCCTCTACAAGATCATTTCTGATTTGAATCAAAGAAATCAGATTAATCAATTCTCTCCCAAAGAATTTTTCCAGATCTGTCATGTTCCAGCTACCTTCATTTATAAAGTTATCCAGAGAAAAGAGTTCAGTCATATCCACCAGAGAATTAACATACGTTGGCCATCTATTGAGACTTTTATCCAAGATCCAGATGTCCTCCATAACATTAATCGATTGACCATTGGCAATCTCCCATCTCACAATTGGTTTTAAATATTTGCTCCCATCTTTAATGATTTTCCAAGTCATCGAAACAGCTTTGTTTCTATTTTCAATTTTCCAAACAGATCCATGTTTAGGATATAAAGTTTTATGCAATAAAGAATCGTCCTCTTTTAAATATTTCCAAGCTACTTTAGCTCTAAGAGGACCTACTTTGTTGATGCAAGAATGTAACCCCCTGCCTCCGTATTCAACTGGTTCACAGATTTTGATCCAGATTATATAATGTAATCCTTGCCCATTGTTGTTTTTGTTCCAAATGAAAGAACGACATAGTTTCTCAATCTCTTCAAGAATAGATTTTGGTATTATAGATACAGTAGTATAAAAGGAAGGAACGGATAGAATAACTGTTTTAATCAAGGTGATTTTACTGGCCAATGATAAAAATTTTGAACCCCAACTATTCAACTTCTTCATAACATTGTTAATTATAAATTGATAATCAGATCTGGATTGTCTTCTCAAAACCAATTTAGATCCCAGATAACAAAATTCTTTCACCTCTTTATATCCCAGAATATTTTTGATCTTCCTTTTCATTCTTGTGTTGACAGCTTTGCCAAAGAGCAACCCAGATTTAGCTGTATTGACTTTCTGTCCGGTCCAGTTACAATATTTCTTAATGATTTCCTTAATCACCTTTACATTGTAGATTTTAGCTTCCCCAAATATCATCACATCATCGGCATATAGAAGATGAGAAATTCTTAGACTATTGCTGCTAATCCGCACACCTATATTTTCCTTTTCCAAGATAGCATTTGAAAGTAACTGCGAGCAAAGAATAAAAAGATATGGAGACAGGGGACATCCTTGTCTAAATCCACTACAAGCTTCAATCTAGTTAGGAAGCTTTTCGTTAATTAAAATAGCATAAGAAGGTTTCAATACACAGCTCATAATCAATTTGGAGAAGGATATAAGAAAACAAAAATAATCCAAAACTTTGCAAAGAGTCGGCCACCCCATGGAATCATAGGCTTGTTCCATGTCTAGCTTTATAGAAACCAATCCCTTAGAAGCTTTAGAATGTATGAATTTATGAAATACCTCTTGGGCTATAAGAATATGATCTTGAAGTGTTCTTCCTTTAATAAATGCAGCTTGCTCCAAAGATATCAGCTTCGGAATCAAGAAATTGATCCTGTTGAGAAGTATTTTAGCAATTAATTTGTATACCGTATTACACAAACTAATCAGTCTGTAATGCGCTGCATAACTTGGATTATTGACTTTAGGAATCAACACAATTTGTGTTTTTTTCCAGTCTTTATTCATTTCAGCTGTGAGTAGGAAAATTTGGATCGCTTCCCATAAGTCTGCTTTAATTATGTGCCAGTAATTTTTAAAAAATGAATAAGAAACTCCATCTTCTCCAGGAGCTGAGCAATCTGAAGTGCCTTTAAGAGCTTCTTCCACTTCATCTATAGAAAATTCTTTGGTGAGTAACAATGTATCATCGTTATCCAGACAGTTTTATTCACAGGCCAATCGGTAAGAATACAATTTTTATCAGACCATTTGTTTCTGAAATATTTAATCAGAACTTCTTCTATCTCGTTTTGCTTATCTACCAAACTTCCCAGTTCATCTTTAATGCTAGCAATGAAATTGGCATTTCTCCTAGCACTAGCAAATGAATGAAAGAATTTAGAGTTTTGATCACCTTCATTAATCCAATTTACTTTTGCCCGTTGTTTCCACCAGGTACTTAGCCGAACCAAAGTAGAATTTAATTCTCCAATTTTGAATTTCAGCAAACCGATTTCCTCAGAAGATAGCGATCCATTCCTAGCTTCCTTCTCTTGAAGTAATAGAAACTCTTTTTTAAGATTGTCCTTCAATTGTTCCAAGTTTTGGTGTTTAGACCTGCTCCAAAAGTATAAAGACTTCATAGTTCTTCTCATTTTAGTGTTAAGGATATCTGAAGGTGAGCCAACTGCTTTTCTGTTCCAAACATTTTTCACAACAGAATATGACGCCGGGTAAGTAGCCCATATATTCTCAAACTTGAAAGATTTGCCGATTTTAGGAGAAGAACTATTAAGATTCAAAAGAATTGGGCAGTGATCAGATGCGATTCTATAAAGATGCTTAGCCACTAGAAGTTGATTAGTATTGACTGAATATGAATTAACAATAATCCTATCCAGTCTTTCCATAATCCGTTCTAGCCCTTTCTTATTGTTACTCCAAGTAAACATAGGACCCATGAATTTAAGTTCATACAGATTATTGGAGATCAAAAAGGATTTCATATCTTTAGGACCCGAAGACATAGTAAAGCTTCTACCTCCTTTCTTCTCTTCTTTAGCAAGCAAACAGTTAAAATCCCCGCCTATGATTAAAGGATAATCAATAGAAATGTGTGGATTCAACCCACTCCATAGATCTCTTCTTTTGATTACTTCTTTGCTGCCATAAGAAGTAACTATCCTCCACTTACCAATAAGATAAATATCCAGATCACCAATAATATATTGTGAAGAAGAATCAACCACTTTGAAAGAGGTCATCCTGCTCTTCCACATTACCAATATTCCTCCAATGCCAATTAAATGATTAACTTCCTTACTGTCAATAAAAGACATTTTATTTTCCAAAAGCCCAACAAAAATAGCTTTATGTTCTTTAACTATCTCCTTAAGATATAGAGAAGCCTTTTTTTTCTTGGCTCCTCTACAATTCCAAAACACTATGGAATTCATTTATGGATAAGTGGGGATTGACTCCCCCCTTTCTCCTTCTCATTGCATTCAGTTCTTCTATTCCTTGTCAAAAGTTTTACAGGACCCAATCCTTTTAATTGTTTCATACCTTTCTTCTTAGCAGTGTTCGAATTATCTCCTTGTTGTTTGGGAATATCATTGGACAGAATCACCGAGTTTTGATTTCCTTCAATAGTATTAAATCTGCTGAAATCCTGATTTTCTGGGATAATCAGATCTTCATTCACCTCATTTTCCACTGATATTTCTTTTAATTCTTCAAATTTATTGTTGTTCTGAGATTTATCATGAGACGGGCTAGCTAAATCCCTGTTTTCGGAAATTTTTTCACCTTCGAAACATTTGTCTGGAACTTTTGGATCAATCTCCTTAGTTGCAGAATCTATAACCTGTTTGTCATAGTTATTTAAGTTGAAGTCAACTATAACCTTTGTCGTGCCAACTGGAATTTCATTTGAGTTTCTATCATCAATTTTGAAATTTTGCAATTTGTAACCAGTTCCAGAATTTTTCTTCTTTTTATTCCCAACTTTAATCCAAGGTCCATCCTCATTTCCATTGGAACCATTGACAGCAACCTCTTTACAAGCATTGACATCCTTGTTCCTGTCTTCAATTAGAATTTCTTCATTATTCTGCTTATCTTTAGCTGCTTTGCCATTAATACTTGGAATTACATTTATTGAACAATCTTCTTTAATATGCCCTATCTTTCCACATGTATAGCAAAAGGTTGGTAATCTTTTATATTCAATGCTTTGATAAAACTTTCCCAAATTACCTTCAACCCACACACCCAACGGTAATATTTCATCAAGTTTAATCCGCACACAAACTCTTGTGTATTCCCTTCTACTCCATTGGAACATGTTTCCATCGATCAAATAAGGAGATCCCACCTTGGAGGCAATTCTACAAACGTTTTCTTCATCCCAACATTGAGGTGGTAGGTTTGGCAACCGGATCCAGATAGTTGCAGTTAGGCCTTTAAACGATGCAGGGGAAAAGGAAGCATTCCATCTATCCATTCCAACAATATTTCCATTCACATAGTAGGGTCCTGAGGTTATAATTTCTTCCAAGCTATCTGGATTTTCAAAGGCACAAAGAACCCAGCCCAATCCAAGACAAGTTAAATGAAATTTCCCTACTCTTCCCCACTGTCTTCTTAGTTCCAAACTGATAACATAGAAGGGAATGTTGTCACCAAAAATTTTTATCACTAAGGATTTATTCAATCTGTTTGAATTCTCCACCTCTTTTTCAAGGTTAAGTTTAACCACACCATCTTCTCCTACAAAATCCTTACCGAAATTTAATTCGAAAACTTTGATATTTTCTTTCCTCTTCCACACATTTGAACCAGCAATCACATTTCTAGAATTCTTTGGATCTCCATCCACTTCCGTATTCACATCACAGTTACCCAGCATTCCAGAATCGCATTTCCGAACAGTAGTCAGATCTGAATTTTTATCATACCCTTCATGTCCCTTAGTCACCACCTCTTCTTCAATCAAAACCTGGTCTTCAGAATTCCTGTTGTTTTCATTAGAGTTTTGAATACCCTTTGATATAACCATCTTTTTTTCAGCCGCATTAACACAAGTAGTGAAAATGCAGTTTTCAGAACTTTTAAAATCATCTCTTTGGGTGAAAGAGATACCTTCACTGGAATTCAGAGACTTACGATTAAAATCATCTTCGATTAAAATATTTTTTCCTATACCAATGCATTCAGGAGTCTTCTTCTTGATAATATTCCCACCTTCAGAAATAACCAGCGGACGTTCTTTCAAAGACCAGAAATTGTGTTCTTTCCCATGAGCGATATCTCCATATGCAGGTGGAGACAAATACGAATTGAGTCGAGAACCAATTCTAGAAGTTAGAATTGGCTGGCGAATTTTGTGGGGAACACCGGCCACAGGTGTCCGGCGATCCTCCGACGCCATTGACGACGTTGCTGAAACCCTGCGAAAAAAGGATTTAAAAAATCGTCAATCATGAAAAATGCGGTCTTTCTCTCTCCTGACTTCGGGCTTCAAATTGTTTCACCACCAAAAATCATTGTGGACTATATACATACATATACATATATATTTATTTATTTATTTATTTATTTATGTATTTCATTTTAATAAAGTTGAATAATAATATTTTACACTGCATTAATCTAGATGAACTTATTCTATGAAACTACATCTCATCACATAAATTTCTAAATAATTGGGAAAAAATTATAGGCAAATATAAATGTGATAGTGGTCTTAGAAAACAAAGTAACAAGAGAACTGTCCAAAATATTTCCTAGAATGCAAGCATAAACTATTATTTTTCTTCAATATGTAGACATAATTTAGACAAGATAAGAGGATATATACATAACAAGACATGTTGGTAGATTGGACTGAACTGAATGTGAGGCTAATGTTAAGTTGGAAGCTTACAATCATTATCTTATGAAGAAAACATGCTATAATATTATATCTAAGAAATTAGAACTACAATTCTATGTAATAAAATCATATTGAAATATGTAATCATAATAAAAGGATATAATCATCAATTGAGTAATATATAAATTATTAAATTCATTATTATGTGTCTTTTTTAATGTATTTTTTATTTATATTTTGATATGCTTTCACCCATTTTCTTTTTTGTTAAGTTTTTTTCTTTTTTTCTTTTTTCTATTGTTTTTTTTTAATATGATTAGCTAAGAACCCCACAAAATGCAAAGATAGATCCTTCTTGGATTTATGTTTCAAGTATAAATGTGCAATATTTAAGCAAGAGAAACAACAAATTCAATTATATTTTTGCTCAACTTGTTTAAAATTCGACAATACTTCAACCAACAAGGACTATTTTTTTTTTTTTTGAGCATTTCTTAAATTTCTATTTGAAATTGGATTTTGGTCTAACCCATTATGCTTTTCGCAAAATGTAACACTCGACCTAGAATCAAACCAATTGTACCTACATAAGCAACCAATGTGGTGTACTTCAATTGGTTATTTTAGGGCAATCAAACGGATCATTAAATTTGATACCTAAAAACAAAAGATCGAGATAGTCATTATTTAGCAATGTTTATAAGAAATATATATAGCTCACTCAAAATCGATATTGTAAAGGAACTTACTATTGCTTTGAAACTCATTAGAGAATTTAATAAGGTGAATTATTCCTCAAAGAATTAGTCCTTAAGTTGGAAGTCAAAGAGTTGCCTAAGTACTTGAATAATTATTTAAATATTTTAATAACAAGTATTTGTTGTCTAAGTATATAATTTCATTTATATTACTCAAATATAATTATTTAAATAGTATTAAACATTAATCTAATCCTAAATATGCTAATTATACATATGGGCTAGTGGACTTGAAATGATCTATTGTTATTGCCTTTGGATATATAAATATGAAAATTATAAGGAAAATAAATCATTTTTTTATCTCTCTAAATCCCTTCCCATTTTTCATGTGAGATGAGGTCATTGAAGGGACACTTCTATCATGCTTGGGACACATTTGTACTGCTTAGTTTCTTACATAGAACAGAGAGAAAGTTGAAGCATGTAAGTTGCCAATTGGAAGATAGCCTAAATCTCTTTAAATAAAGAGAATAAAAAGAAATAATTTTTTTTTTTAAAAGTCAAAAAATACATAAAAATTTTATATAGATCTATCAAATATATGATTACATTTTATGATCAACACTGTCAATTTAATTATATTTAAATTTAGAGAAAAATTCTAATTTTCTAACTTATAAGGTACATAAAATATAATAAAAATTTTCACAAAATTGGCTATTTTAGTTGTAAAAAATAACTTTACCTTATAAATTTTTGAAAAATTATAAGCAAACAACACAAAAGTAATAGCCAAATAAATTCATGATTGCTACCTAAATGACAGTGATGAAAAAGCTTCCCAAACAAACCCTTTATCTCAAGTTTGAATTTAATTTAAATATTAAGCATATTATACAATTAAAAAAAACATAGACATTTAAAAGTTTAATAGCTAGAGTTGATAGCTTAAGCTACTTGGCCATATTGTTATTTAACCATAAATTTTACAAAATTGGCTAATTATTCGTTGCCCATTCACACACACAAATTAGCTTGAGGACCCACGAGATCATTTTTCATTTAAACCCAACAAAGTTTAGTAATTCATTTACTATTTGCTTTACAAAGTCTCTTACCCAAACTTTTGATCATTTGATGTGAAAAAGGAGTTCGAATGCTTATCCATTATCCTAAAAGATGTTGGATTCTCCAATAAGTATTGAAGTAGACATGACTGAATAATCATATGCAGAATAAGTTAGACATTGCAAGTTTTTTTTAATGAAAAAAAAAACAATTATATCAGCGTAGGGGCATGCGCGCAACTTATGATATGAATTATTAGTCTTTCTTATGCAGGATTGCTAGCTTGATAAGTTCATATTTATGACATTGCTAGGAATTGATGTGCTTAGTTGTAAAATTATTATTTGCGAAGTCCGGGTATAGTGTTACATCCGAACTTAATAAAAAGGTGACATGTGGCCTTGTACACAATGTGTACAAGTTTAAATACATGTCACATTTTTATTGGAGTTAGAACATAACTCTATGTCCGGATTCCGCACATCTCACCTTTTTATTGGAGTCCAGACGAGCTACGTCCAGACTTTGCAGATAATAGTTTCTCTCTTAATTGAGACTATACATTTTGTCCTTATCTTTTTTATATAAGGAGCCGTTATATATATTCAAGGAATTGCATTCTATATCTTTGTTTATTGAAATTTCCACTATATGCATGTAGATAAACTAACCTATGGGATTATTTTCTTATTAGGAAAAAATGTAATATTGATAATTTTTAAGATATGTCTAATGATTAATTATTATGTGCATATGCCCAATGACATCTAGAGACCAACTATAATTACTGCGCCACCTCACCCATGTGCTCGTTATCGTGGCTCGGTACTGCTCGGTACCGCGGTTCGGTACTGCTGATCTGGTGCATTCTGCTTAGTCTCCAAACGGCATTCTGCATCTGGTTTTCGCACAAAATAATTTCATGTATGAGGGACATTTTTCTAAGGGTGATCTTGACGTGGATTCTTTCTTGAAGATTTAGATTAGATATTAAGTAGTTTATCATTGAAGATTTTTAATCCGGGGAGATGAAAGTTAATGAGATAGATTTCATGTAGGAGAACTTTTTTTATTAATTCTAAAGAAGTTTTATAATACAAAAACTTCTTCGAAGCAACAAAAAGGAAAGAATAGTTGTAAAAAATTATCCTAAACAAAGTCTAATATTTCATATATTTCTTTTGCAGGTTATTTTTTTTTTTTTCATGTTTTATATAACTTGTTGTATTTTTATGTACAAGCTAGTCTATAAAATGTCATGATATAGAGTGAGTAGCTCCAATGGCCAAAAGAGATTAGAGAGAGTCACCTTAGATGATTTGATCACATAAAACTAGGGTCCTCTGGTGAGTTTATTAGGGGAGTAGTGCTATTAGATTTGGTCTATGTTGTTGAAGAAGACATAATGCAAGAAAGATGCAGAATAAGAAGAAGAATGAAAGACTGAGGATTTATTATTTCATTTCCATTCCTTTTAGTACAGAATGCACATGTATATATAAGTACAAAGACATACACATATGACTACATATAAAGCAATATAAACAGAGTTTATTATTTTATCTTTGTGTTTCTAATATCCCCCGACAAACTGTTTGGTCTAGGAATGAAACTAAGTTTGAGTCGTAGCTGGTGGAAGCGCGGTGTAGAGAGGGATTTGGTGAAGATATCTGTGACTTGATCGATTGTGCTTACAAGAAGGAGTATGATGATATTTTCTTAAATGTGGTCACGAACAAATCAATGATCTATTTCTACATATTTTGTACGTGCATGGAACACCGGATTGTTGGCTAGTGCAATCGCTGAGGTGTTATCACAGTGTAAGTCAGTTGGTTTCTCTTGTGGTATGCCAAAATCGATGAGTATGCGTCTAAGCCAGAAAACATCAGTGGTAAGAGCAGCTAGTGCTCTGTTCTCGGACTCAGTTGAGGATCGAGCTACAGTATTATGCTTCTTGACTGTCCAGGATATAAGCATATCTACTAAGAAGGAACAATATCCTGATGTTGATTTTCTTGAGATGGGATCACACACCCAATCTATATTTGAAAAAGAGGAGAGAAGAAGATTAGATTTTATGATTAGTATACCATAGTCAATTGTACCTCGGATGTAGCGTAGCAGCCTTTTAAGGAGATAGATGTGTTGAGCCATAGGTTGATGCATATGCTGTAATAGAAGGTTGACACTGTATGATATGTCTGGTCACATGAGAGTCAAGTATTGATGAGAGCTGGTGATTCTTCTATAGGTGGTCATATCAGAGAGCACACTGTCGGTTGAGAGATTTTGAGGTAACTTGGTATATGTGGGATTTTCGAGTGGATTACAGTCACTGAGTTGAACAAAGTTATGGATGGATAGTGCATATGGCTGCTGCGAGAGGAAGAACTATTCTGTATTGCGAACTATTTGAATGCCGAGAAAAGAGTGATCAAACTTCTCCCAGATGTTTCATAGTGAATTTGTGATTTAGCTGACCTAGGATTTTGTTGATAAGCTCGGTATTATCTCCTATAATGAGGATATCATCCACATAGATAAGCATGTAAACTTTTGAATTTTATTGACGGAATGTGAGAAGTGACGGGTCGGAGATGCTGTGCGTGAACCCCATAGATACCAAATGCGATGTGAATGTATTGTACCATTGGTGGGGTGCTTGTTTGAGGCCATAGATGGCCTTGTGGAGGCGGCACACATGATCCAGATTTGTAGAGTCTTCAAAGCCTTTTGGTTGTGTCATATTCACGGTCTCCTGTAGTTTACCGTGTAGAAAAGCATTAGCTACGTCCAGTTGCTGAACTGGCCAATTGTGATGCAAGGCTATAGCCAAAAGTAGGTGAATTGTAGGTAGTTTTTCAACTGGGATGAACGTCTCAGTGTAGTCCAATCCATATTCTTGATGATTTCCTTGCGCTACTAGTCGAGCCTTCTATCTAGCAACTGAACCATCTACGTGCAATTTAGTTCGGTACATCCATTTGCATCCGAGGACCAAGGAGTTTGGAGGTGGGGGAATAAGGCTCCAGGTGCCTTGCTATTGTAAAGCAAAGAATTCAGATGCCATGGCTTTTCTCCATTCCAAATTTTTGCTTGCTTCGGTGTATGTTGTAGGATCTGCAGAAGTCTGAGAAGGCGACTGATTATGTAAAAGATTTAATCAAGAGCAAGGTTTGAGGGATCCCGTGCCTTGCGTAGTGACCATCGGATGAACAGAGGTGTGAGCATTAGTGGAGGTAGTATGTTGAGTAGCGGGATGTGTAGTGATGGTTGGCTAAGAGAGCATGGGTGTTGATTGCTGAGTATCAATGTCACGGTGTTCCAGGGGTTATGTTAAAGGCTGGATTTTTGGCTGAGGTGAAGATTGCACCGAAGTAGGTGTGAGAAGAAGAGGTGATATGATGTCAGCTCTGGTGTTGGAATTTACCTGATGAGAAGCAAACAGATAACAAACGTCATCAAATGTAACGTGGAGAAAGATGACAACTTTATTGGTTAGAGGATCAAGGCACTTGTACCCCTTGTGAGAGTTCGAGTAGCCTAGAAAAATACAGCTTTTGGCTATTGGTTGAAGCTTGTGCCTAAAGGGTGCAGGGATAAGAGGGAAACATGCACATCCAAATGTGCATAAATGAGCATATTCCAGTTTGATGTTATGCAAGATTTCAAATGGAGAGATTTTATGAGTGTTAGAGGATGGCATACGATTTATGAGATATGTGGATGTTAGAATAGTGTCGAGCCAATATTTATAAGTGAAAGTTCGTTAGGGATGTTAAGCCCTATGAACTTAGTCCCAAGCTAACCAAGAGGGGGGGGGGGTGAATTGGTATTTAAAAAAAAAATCTTTTCACAAAGAACAAAAATCCATAAATAAAAATTACACCACGAGAAAAATAAACAATGCGGAAATTAAAGTGCGGAAGCAAGAAAATAATAACACAGAAATTTATAGTGGTTCGGTCAACTTGACCTACGTCCACTCCTTGGAGGCACCCTCCAAGTATTGCACTATAAACGTGACTCTCCTTTAGCCCCCACAGCTAGGCGGAGAAGCCTTTACAAGAACCTCCTTTTTGCCACCCCGTCAAGGCAGAGAACCTATCTCCTTTTGCTTCCTCCCGAAGCTGGCAGAGAACCAACAACCAGATGCTGACTCCTTACCTCTACTGTCCCTTCCACGGATGAGAAACTCTAGACGAAGAAGAAGCAGAGTGATCCTTGAAGCAACCCTTGTGAATCCCCTCACAAGCTCCCCCTCACAAAATCCTCTCTCTCTCCCTCTCTCTCTTTCTCTCCTCAAGGCCTTCTCAGGTCAAGGCAGCAGCAAAAAGGTTTTTCAAAATGTTGAACAAGAGCTCTTAAATAGAAGATCTTCAAAGGAGCCCATTAATTGTAAGTTGCCGACTATATCGTCCAGGCCGATATGGACATCGGCTTGGCCGATCAGTACAAAACTCAGAAGATCGGCCTGGCCACCGCCTTGCTTTGGATGCTGGATGATTGAAAATTGGCTTGATCGTATAGGCCGATCTCACGATCGTCCCGGACGATCAGTTCAAATCAGAGAAAAATCGTCCTAAGCATCGCCCTGTTTTCAAGCTGGCTGATCCCGATCGTCCAAGAGAAACTAAGATTTTTGAATAGATCGTACTGGCCGATCCTGCGATCGTCCATGATGATATGATCGTATCAATCATCCTTAATTTCTCCCTTGATTTCCTGATCAACTAAGGCATAATTTATGATTATCGTCCAGTCCAATCAATGATCGTCCTGGACGATTATTTAAAAATACAGTATACCTTAATTATCTATGGCGGCAACTTCTTTCTGTTTTGAGCTTATCATCCTGGCTGTTACACGTATCATCCAGGACGATCTGTTAATGACGGCCGCCTTAATTAAGAATCCATGCCGATATGAGTAAAAACAGAAATTCTAATTCTCTCAAGTGTGTGTGTATAGGGTAACTTAGCATCAGTCTCTTTGACCATTACAAATAGACACAAGAAGAGAAAAAATAAAGTACAGACTGACTCAACCCTAAACCTACGCAATCTTGAACTGGCTTCATTTGTTCGTCCGATCTCCTGAAAAGTTAGAAGCAACATGCAGTCCAAGAGAATCAATAGTGTTTGTCAATCATCAAAACATAAGTCATGAAAATAGATTTGCAACAATAAGGAACGGAGGCTTTGTGGAGAAGTGTTCAAGTAGTTTCAATTATATACCTGTGTTTCCGTTCAGCTACTTTGTTTTGTTCAGGAGTACAGGGACACGATGTCTGATGATTTATACCGTGCATTTGAAGAAATTGAGTGAAAGATTTGTTAAGGTATTTACCACCTCCATCCATGCAAATGTATTTGATTTTGTGAGATGTGAGGTTTTCAACTTGCACTTTAAAATTAGCAAATATTGTAAATACTTCAGATTTTTGGCGCATAGGAAATAACCAGGTGAAATGCGAATAGGTCAACAAAAATTACATAGTAGAGAAAACTGGTGTTAGAAATCGTAGGGGCAGGTCCCCAGACATCGGAATGAATCAAATCAAGAAGAGAATATTTCTTATTAGTAGACTTTTCAAAAGAGAGCTTGTGATGCTTTGATGTATTACAAAGATGACAAGAAAACTTATGCAAATCTATTTTAAGATGAGAGTTGCTCGTTGCATTGCGCATAAGGGTGTTCTTGTTGGGATGACCCAAGCGATCGTGCCACGGTATGATGTTGTATGAAGTAGAGTAGAGTGCTCAAGTAGTAGAAGGGGCAGCTGGAGGCTGAATTGGATATAGCCTATCACGACACGGTCCTTGAAGAATAACTTGACGAGTCGTCAGATCCTTAAAATAGAAACTTTTTGGATAAAAAGTAATAGAAATATTGTTATCCTTTGTTAGTTTAGAAATTGAAAGTAATCTATATTGCAGAGATGGCGAATGTAAAATATTCGAGAGATTGACCTTACGAGAGGGAGTCGGTAGCAAACCGTTGCCCGAGTTGGCTATGCTAACCGAACTCCCATCACTGATGGTGATGCTGTCGGAGCCTTTTTTTGGGGTGGAGATGGACAGGTTGTCCAAAGATTTCATCACGTGTGAGGAAGCACTGGAATTGAGAAACCAGGCGTTGCATGTAGATTTAGATCTTGCAAGAAGAGCTTTGTTTGTTGGTTTTGTAGTTCTTGGTGTGTATTGTGTGTTCAGCTTGTGCCAATAATCTGTCGCATTGTGGCCTTTCTTTAAGCAGATTTGGCAAACGATCGGAGACTGGTTCTAAGGTTCTTTTGTAGGATTTCCTGAAGGGTAGCCACGACCTCTTGGTCGGCGACTTCTTCCAAGATTTGTGAATAGTGCTAGCTGAGGATCGTGCACTGTAGTCGGGAGAAATCTTTTTAAGGTTGGATAACAATATTGCTAGATGAATTTCTTCGCTTATGAGTTGCTGGTATAGCTGATCAAGACTTAGGGGTGTAAGCATCGTTCTAATAGATGTTTTGAACGACTGATAAGAGTTTGAAAGCCCATTAAGAATGTAAAGAATGACGTCCTCGGGATCAATTTGCGACCCAGCTGCATCTATTTTATCGACTATAGATTTGATTTCTGTGAGATATTGGATCATAGTGGAGTTTTTGAGCGAGATATGGTGTAGCTCATTTTTCAATTGAATGACTCTAGATCTATTTGTTGATGGAAACCGAGTTTCAAGTGTGATCCATATTGAAGGGGTAGAATCAAGATTTAGGACATAAGGAAGAAGTGGAGCTGAGATGGTACGTGGAGCACTGCGGCAGATAGGTTCTGGTCTATGAGAATCCATTTTGCGTAGGCAGGATTCGGGGCGGAGGTTCCATCGGATTTTGAGATGGTTTTGTCCGGAATGGAAGAGTTTGGGTCAAGAAAAGAATCGAAACTTTTTGTACGACATATTCTCGTGATTTGCGAGCGCCATACCGAATAGTTTTCGGTGGATAGAGGGTTTTGAACGAAGTTCTTGAGATTTGCAAGAATGAACTTCTGATTAGAGGAGATGTTGGAACAGGCGGATGTAGCCGTTTCCGTATGATCGGAGAGGTGGAGGTGGAGGACGTTGCCATAGATGCCCTGGATCTTTAAGTCGTATCTGATACAATGTTGAAGAAAACAGAATGCAAGAAAGGTGTATAACAAGAAGAAGAAGGAAAGACTAAGGATTTGTTATTTCATTTCCAATCCTTTTAGTACAGGATGCACAAGTATATATAAGTACAAAGACATACACAGACGGCTACATATAAAGCAATATAAACAAAGTTTATTATTTTGTCTTTGTGTTTCTAATATATGTTACCCAAAAAAGTTTGATTAGAAGATGTTAGAAATGTCATTTTTTATACTACTTAAATTAGAGTTTCAATCTTAATATATCATAATTAAGAAAAATGACTCATATATCCGACCCCATGTGATAAGATAACAAAGGCTTGATGTTGTAAAAAAAAATACATTCTATTATATTTAAGTCTATGTTAATAAAAATTATGTCAACCTAACTTGATATATAAATAATTTTTCAGAGTTTCTCCCTCATAAATTATTATGTACTTTATGCCAAACTGCAAACAACTCATAGGGCAAGTGGTGGACCACCCACATGAACACACGTACGATTTTTTTGACTATATTTTTTAAGTCGAGAAAGGTGCGATTTTTAATAATGCTATTATTTTTTATCTAAATTTTATTACTTATTAACTTTTAATTTCTTCAAATTAGAATTAACACAGATGATAAAATCCCTCCAAAATTCTATCCACTTTATTTTATTAGTTTTATATAATTAAAAAAATCGAGTATAAAGTTCATAAATATAAAAATTTAAATGTTTGCCCTTTAAATATTACTAAATTCCTTATTTAATTTTGTATAAAAATATTAAATTTATTTTTATAAATAAATCATTTAAATTAAGAGAAAGTATTCATTTTTATTTAAAAATATTTTATTGAACCACCTAATCAAATAATAATAATATGGCACTAACTTTTTATTTATATTACAAACGGAAAGATATTCCATCCTAATCCCGCCACCGGATTTTAGTTCCCCATAGCCTATCCTGTGCCCATTCCGCATTCTTAAACAGCAAAAGCTGCAAAACTCGTCGCTCATACGCCACAGGATCTGCCACACGAGCTTCACCACTATAAATCTCCCCACTCGCCTGCTGAGCCAACCACGATCGAAGCCGTCCGTCTCTGAATTCACCGACGAGATGCTGTCGACTGGAGCGATCTACGGCCATACGAGCGTTCAGAAGGTTAATATCAAGGAGAAGATTCGAAGGAGGGAAGGAGGCTTCGGCGAGAAGAAGGAGAACTCGAAGGCTAAGATTCATCCAACCGGATCTTCTTTGACGGAGCGAACCGTCGCCGGAAGTTTCTCAGTTCAGAGCAGCTTCCGCCGTCCGATGAGAGGAGATCGGGTCTCCCTCGTTCCTTCGTGTGCATATAAATGGTTTTGCGTGTTTTCTTTCTTTTAGCTTGGTTTTGTGCCTTGGGGGCATTTCTTCAAATACCTTTTTGTCATTTCTGTAGATAGACGATGGATCAAAAGCTGTATGTTCTCCAATTTAACTAATCGAAAAGAAAAGTTGTATGTGATGTCGAAATACAGCCTGATGGGATTTTTGTGGCTTTTTTGTTAAAATATTTTGTATTGAGTTTTGATTAATCATAGTTTTTTACTTTTGGCAGAAGAAGTAGAACTCTTTGCTCATGGCGGAAATACAATATAGGGAAAATATTAGGTCAGGATAATATTTTTTTTCTATTATGTTTAAATTGTAAGAGTCATCTTAGTTCGGTTTTTTAGATAATATAAAATAATAAAAGTGTTTATAACAATTTTATGATGAACAATAAATTAATAAGGTTGTTATATGTATTCACTCAAGTGATTGTTATAGAAAGTGATACAAATTTTAGGAAGCAATTTTTGTAAGTAGTGAAAGAAAAAATTACAAAGTGTATGATTTAAATTTTGGCAGTAAAGAAATAACAACTTCTTTAGGAAATGTATTATAAAATTTATTAAATATAATAAAATCTTAAGAAATTTTATTTTTTGAGATATTATAAGTGAGATTTTTTTTTCCTTAGTAATAAAATCATAAGAGAAATTCTTGTATCATTCGTTCTATATTTTATTATTTTTGTTTATAAAATGACAAATTATATATATATATATATATATATATATTATATATAGTTGAACTTAAAAGTCTCCAAAAATACGAACCTAACGATGCCAAATTCAACTCAAGCCAAGCCCAAGTGAGTCTAAATCAAAGACCCGAAGCATATTTGAAAGGTTCAAACCATAATTTGAATTACCAAACAATATCAAAACGTGGCATGATTATATTCGAATTGAGGCTCGATGAGAACAAATCCAACAAGCCCAAGATCGTTGAATTCTGATATCATTAAGACATTTAAATTCATAGTAAATGATCCATGATGAAGGGGATGAACATTGACTGTCAATTCAAACAATTCCTAATTTGCCCTTAACCTCCTCATTAATTACTGGCCATGCCACTATCAGAAAACTATAAATAGATCCCTCATTCTTCAGGGGGGGGGGGGGGGGGCGCTGAAACAAGGATGAAAAGATGAGAAGAGAGGAAGAGAAATGATAGATTTCATTTGCCACCAAGCTCTTCCTCGATCACCTCTCGACCCTCGACTAGTGCTGCACTTCCTTCTGTCACCGGATTTCTACCAGACGTTGGACTTCCGCCCGTCGCTGGACTTCTGCTCGTCATTGGAATTTTATCGGATTTCTACGAGACACCAATTTTACGCCCGTCGCCGGACTTTTACCCGACGTAGAGTTTCCGCCCATCACTGAACTTCTGACCATCTCCGGACTTCTACCCGACGTTGGATTTCCATCCGTCGTCGAACTTTAATCGGAGTTTTGCTTGATGCAGGACATTTGGCCGACATCAAATTTCTACTCGATGCCAAACTTCTGCTTATCTCGAGACTTGCGCCAGACTTTTATTTGATGTCTGACTTCCATCCATCATTGAACTTCTAACTAACACAGGGATTCCGCCTCTCGTCAGACTTTCAACCTTCATTGCAGTCAACTATGATTCTTCTAACCTCCATAGCCAGATTGTGGCCCTTCCGACCTTCGTAACCCGACAACACTTTTTTGACCACCATCGACTACCGACTATGGTCCCTCGGACCGCCATCACCAGACTATGGTCTTTCTGACCTCTATTGCCTGCCAACTATGGTTCTATTTGTTGTAAATCTGATTTCATGGATTATAATTTTAATGATAGCAAACAATCATGATTTTCTACGACTGCCTTACCTACTAATTTTTCAGGTCCACAAGATCGAGTGCAACTCAAGCCAGCTCAAGATTGGGTAGATTAGGTCTGAGTTAGTTTGTAATTTTTCCTTTCTTGAGACTATTGTAAATGATGTGGCTCATGATGCTAAGTAACCTTGCACAGATACACATAAGGGAAAATTTCTATCTGTTGATTATAGTTCATTGTTTTGATCACATCGTCTGGGATGATCCTAAAATCATCATGAATGATTTGCTAAAAACAAAAACCCTAATTAGAGCATCTTGGTTAAGACAGCCGTCATTAAGCACATCATCCTGGACGATATTCATATCATATCGGCCAGGATGATAGGCTCAAATCAGAAAGAATCAGCCACGAGATCTATTTAGGTATTATTTATTTTTGGACATTTTCTAGGACATCGGCTTGAACAATGCAGCATAATTATGCCTAAATTAATTTGGAAATTAAGAAAAGTAATTAAGATTTGATTGCACGATTAGATCGCCCGAGGCGATCACAGGAATGTTTAGACAATCGCTTGAATGATTGACATCGGCCAGCTTCTATTTAGGGCGATGTTCAGGACAATTTTCCTCGGACTTGAACTAATCAACCAGGACGATCATGAGATCGGCCTTGATGATCAAGCTATTTTTTCGTCGTCCAAACATCCTTTCAGAGCGATTGTCTGGACGATTTTCAAGGAATTATACTGATTGTAAAAGATGATATTATATCAGCCTGGATGATATTACCAAATATCTTCTGATCATCCCAAACTGATCGGGCTAATTGAGTGAAATTTGTCATGATCGGCCACGACGATATCCATATCATCCTAGGCGATAGTCAGTTTATATAAAATAAGAGCTATTCTGAAGCTCTTCTATTTAAGAGATATTGTTCTACCCTTTAGAACATCTTTTATTACTGTTCTAACCTGAGAGAGCCAAGAGGAGAGGGAGAGAAAGGGAGAGAGAGAGAGAGGATCTTGTGAGAGGGATTTTGTGAGGGAGTTCACAAAGATTTCTCCAAGCAAGGATCCGTTGTCATCTTCTCTAGTCATCGTCCTTAGTTCCTTGGGGAGGTAAACTTCAACATCTGATCAAGGTTCTTTACTTTCTTTAGGAGGAAGCAAAAGGAGTTGGGTTCTCTGCTTGCTTCAGGAGGAAGCAAAAGGAGTTCGGTTCTCTTTCTGCTCCAGGAGGAAGCAAAATGAGTTGGGTTCTCTGTCTTCTTCTGGAGGAAGCAAAAGGAGTTGGGTTCTCTGTCTCACGTGGGTTAGTGGAATGGATGTTTGTATAGGATTCTCCGCCTTACTGTGGGGGCAAAAGGAGAGACATCGAGTTTAATGCAATACTCGGAGGGTGCCTCTGGGGAGTGGACGTAGGTCGTGTTAACCGAACGACTATAAATTTTTGTGTTCTTTATTACTGCTTTCACATTTATTTTTCACACTTTATGTTATGTGGTGAATCTTAGTTTTTGTTTTAAGATCATGTTTTAATCGAAAGATTTTTAAAATATCAATTTACCCCCCCCCCCCCCCCTTCCCCCCCCCCCCCTCTTGGTCTGCCTTGGGACTAGTCATAAAGGCTTAACATCCCTAACGAACTTTCTAGTTCCTTCAGAGCACTTTCACTATTAACCAAACAACATATCAATAGAGATTCTTTTAAGTCCCATCATGTAATGCATTTTATATGATGTATATTTATTACATTAAGCCAAGACCTTCCCCTAAGGAAGGGCCTCATTTGTCATCGATTGCAAATAATAGTGGATTCATTCAAATTGTGCTAGGCCCCATGATTTTTTCCCTTTTTAGGATTTTCGACGCAAAATCTTAGTGTATCTTATGAATATTACACCCTCTATTTTATCTGATTGTGTGTTGGATTTTTGTACAAAGCTAAGATATTAAACCATACATTTCTCTATCACTGTGAATAATCCAAGACATAATAATTTGGCACCATCTATCAGAATATCATTCCTAACCCGGGGGGGGGGCTAGTGTTCCAATCTCAAAAGATCATTCATGTGAACTTTCTAACATCAGCTTCATACAAATTAGTATAGACTATGGATGACCTTGAGAACCCTTTAAATATCAAAGACAATATCTTGGGATCATAAAGCTTATAGCAAATGCAACGATGCTTCCAAAAAATTTAAGCTTTATATAGTCCCTGGTTGGACTTCACTCCTTTGGAAAAGACTTAATCTCAATCTCAAGAAAAGGTAATAACGGTCTAAAGATAGACCATTCTTCATCTTTGATTCAGGATACAATCGGCATTCATCCCATCCCAATACATTAACTCTTGGCATTCATCCCATCCCAATAGCTTTGATTCAGGATGCTTCCAATAACAGTCTAGAATCGATCTTAGGGGATTCAATTCGACCCCTTCTATATAGTTTAACATCTTCGAGTAACATCATGACATACAATTTAGTTAGGTCAAACATCATCGGAAGATGTCAATTAAATCTTAAAATTCCTTATTTGATAAATAAACAATCTTTATTATATCTTAATCATTGGATGATTGATCCCCGATCGAATTGATCTGACCTCTTCCATATAGGTTAACCTCATTGAGTAACTCTCTGATATATAACCTTTGATATGTAAAAAATTCTTGGAGGATGTAAATCAAATTTTGAAGTCCTTGATTCAAAAAATACACATTCTTTATTGTATCTGAATCAATTGATGATCAATCCCATGAGGATTCTATCCAACCTCTTCCATATATATTAACATCACTAAGCAATGCTCAAACAGAAAACTTTGGATAAGTCATACATCCTTAGTGGATTCTATGGACCTCTTTTGCATATGTTAACGTCATCTAGCAACAACCTGACAAATAATCTCAATTAACACTATAGGAAATTCTGCTATTACCTGCGGCCTAGACCGGCAGTTGTCTAGCCGTCGGTAATAATGACAATATAGCCGGTGGTTTAGCCACCGGTTAATACCGGCGGCCTACCTGGCGATTATTCAAGCATAGGCCGTCGGGACTACCGGCGGTCATAACACTGCCAGGTTAACAACCGGACATAAATATGACCTTCGGTATACCGGCGGTTAAAACAGCCGGTGTTAAGTCATTTTATTACCGGCGACTTGAGCCACCGGAAAGCTACCAGTAAAAGCCCTAAAATGAAATAGCCCGAGCCTCCCATTTCATTTCATCTTCTTAATTCTCTCTCTTCGGCCTTTGCTCCCCGTTGCCTCTGCCCGCCTCTCGCGTGACCGAGCGGCTTGACAATAACCGCTGACAACCTTTCTCTGGCCGTCGACCCCACAAGTTAATTTTCCTGAAATGTTAGTACACACAAGAGCAAATACAAATATTCTAAAATTGTTAGGAGATAACTACACATTTGAACAATAATGTTTGGAACCATCAAAACTATACAAGTTGCAAAAATGTAAAGTATGCAAATAGCAACTATCTTAACAATATGAACCCAAATTTGGCCAATCAATAGCTTGAAAAAAAATTTGGAAGCTTTAAAGCATTAACTAAGTAACCAAAAATCTCTAAATATGGCATGCTTATAGTCAAATTGCAAGTCTTAACAAGACAATTCCAATGAGACTAAGATTGCTTAATTTTGACATTGGTAAGGAACTTAAATTTTGAATGAACACTCTTTAATTAAGGGAATCAATATACGTCATATGATAAAGCACTCTAAGTTTACCCTAGATCTTCTTTATATTTACAGAGTATACCACTCTCAAAATCAATAAATAGACCCCTCACTCTCTCTATGAAGTTGACTTTTGGAGGCTTGGACCATATAATAGAGACTCAAGAGAGCTCGGAAGCTTAAAGAGTCCCAAAACTTCACCAAAATGCCTTTCTAAGAAAATCAACATCACCGGGCCACCACTACTGGATTTTTGCTTAATGATCACAATCAAACCTCTATCTGATAGGCACCACTAGGTCTCCACCCAACCTATGTTGCTCAAAAATGGTCCCTACACTTATATAACATAACTATATTCCTTCTAACCACTATCTCCTACCAACTATGGTCCCACCAACCTCTATCACTTGACTATCATTCCGTTGACCGCCATCACCTGGCCATAATCCCTCTAGCCTCTATCACATGACTAAGGTCTCTCGAACCATAATAACCCACTGACTATGGTCTCTTTTACCATTGTCACCCTGTAATGGTCCGTACAACCTCTATTACACAATAATGATCCCCTTGATCTTAATAGTATGCTAAAATCCTTCTAACCTTTAACGACAGTTAACTATGGCCCCATCTACCTCTATCACCTAACAATGATACCTTGGACCTCCAACACCCAACTACAATCCCTTTTACCTATGCCGCCTAATTATGGTGTGTCCGATCTTTGCCACCTGATTATGATCCCTTTGACCATGATCACTCTAACCACAATAGTCCGATAACTATTGTTCATTTGACTTTGAGCACCTGATAATGGTTCATTTATCCTTTATCACCCAAAAAAGGTCCCCATTACCTCATTCTCCTTACTACAGTCCATCACCCATCGAATACAATATCTCCAACCTCTATCACCTGATAATATTCCAATTGACTTCAATCACATGACTATGGTCTCCCCAATCATTGTAGTACGACTATAGTCCCTCCAACCAAAATAGCTAACTAACTACTATCCCTTTGACCTTCATCACCCAATATCAATCCCATAACCTTTGTCTTTTAACAATAGTCCCCACGATCTCTGTCGCTCGATTATGGTTCATTCAAACTCCTTTGCTCTTCTAAGATTAATTTAATATTCCACTACAAGTACAAAACTAAGATGTTCCTGCACGCAACAATTTAAGGTATTAAATTTAAGCTCAATTTTCTTTAATGAAAAATAAGTGATATAATTATGATAACTAAGCATTAATAACTAATGTTTTGACCATAGATGGAATATTAAACTAATATTTATTTCAATCATTTTTTTCCATCCTACCCTTCTCTATGGCTTCATTTCATTTCTTTTCGATAAATGATATAACTCCAAAATATTTCAAAAAAAAAAAAAAAAAATGTAGCAAGAAAGGTATTATAACGTTATAATATTATATGTGCATGTTTTCAAGAAAGTACATTCAAAGGATTTTAGTTATAGAATAACGTAACCTAGAGTGTTAATAAATAATTTAGTGGGACAATTCGATTTGGACCTAACAAAAAAATTCGGGTTCGGATTGACCCATTTAATAAATGGGTATATTTTAAGTTTGAAATTCTGATCTATTTAATTGGAAGGTCTAATACGGGTTAACCTGCAAACCTAATTTTGAACCTAAAATTATTCGTGATTTTTTTTTTTTGCTTATGGATATGTACTTTTTATTTTTAATTAATAATCTTGACTCAATAGCTAGTAAGTTTTTTTATTATTATTATTATTAAAATGAGTTATTAGGGAGGGTTTAAGTCATCCAAATTGTCAGTGAGTCATGTTTGGATTAACTTTCTAACCTGTTTATTTAACATTTTGACACATCTACAATCAACAATATGAGTTAGGCTTTATTTGGGACGGACTCCTTATTGCTTCACAAAACAAATTTTATTTATAAAATTTTTTAAACTAAAAATTTTATAATAAAAATTTATTTTAAAAAATGATAAAAAAAACTCATGCAAAGCAAAGCATTAATTTCTATTTTCCAACGCACAAAACTATTTTGTAAGAGAACTTATCCGATGGTGAGAGGGAATGTGCTTTTCATTTATGATATTATTATCTTATCTGCTTTAGTCTAGTTATTTCACTTATTTGTTCATTGGACTAAATTTTAAAATGATTTTTCTATTTTAAATAAAAGGGCTTGCCTTGTAGACGCTTAAGAGATTGAGCTATATGAGCTTGCCATTTTTGTCGGTTATAAGGGTCGATGGCTAATAAAATGATATTTTAATTCAGGTTATGAATGACAAAAAAATTAAAAAATAATAATGATTCCTGTAAATTTATATGACTCATGAGTGATTTATTTACATTTTAATGATAATAAATTATATTTTTTAGCATACTACATTAAATGTTTTTATAAACAATAATAATAATAATAATAATAATAATAATAATAATAATAATAATAATAATAATAATAATAATAATAATAATAATAATAATAACAATAATAATAATAATAATAATAATAATAATAATAATAATAATAATATCAATTAAATTAGTTCGTAGAACTTATATATTAGCTATGAGTTTGTTGCAGGCTAGAATATATGTGACGATAGAGTTGTAATTTTATGTCTTAGCGTTGCACATATATCCAACTCACACACAGAGAACAAAAGATTTTTTATATAGAAAATCCTGAAAAACAGAAAAACCACGGGGCCTATCCCAGTTGAAAAGATTTCACAAGAATTTGTGTTGAGTACAGCGGGCTGACTCGTCCTTGAGGGCGATCAAATTACAAATGTCAACAGTAATGTTGAAGTGTAGTGTTAAATCTGACGTCACTTCGACGTTGGGGTGTCAGTTAGCAGTTCAACAATGACTTGGCATAACTTTGGCGTTAGTTGATGTAGGGTTGTCAATTTTTGACATGACCCAAAACTTAACCCGAAACAAACCCTAAAAAATTAGGGTTCAGTTTGACCCGTTTATGAAACGGATCAGGTTCAGGTTCAATAAACTGACCCATTTCAAAAATCGGGTCGAGTCCGGGTTGATCTAGGAACCCAAAAATGACCCAGAAATGGGTCTTGCCCACGTCGAGTGACCACATAACTGCGTTTCCCATCGCTTCAGCATTAGCGAGTCGCGATGCATGCTCGCAGCTCGCTAGCACAGTAGCCTGCAGGTCACTTCGGGCTTGCCTGCTTCAGCATTCGCAAGTCGCGACACGTGCCCACTGGGTCCGCCTCTCTACCTGGTCCCATGGTCCGCCTCTCTACCTGGCGCAGCGCGTTTCTTCGAGCTTTGTCGCTTCAACATTCACAATGACTGATGCGAGCCTGTTGCTTCCACTGTCATTATCATGATGCCGCTGCCACCGTGCCTCTACTAACTCTGACTTGGGTCAACGGGTCAGGTCAAGTCAACCCAGCAATCTACGCTTGTCGGGTCTGAGTTGAGATAGCTGACCCATTTGCAAAAATGAGTTGGGCTCAGGTTGACCTGTTTAGGGCCTTGTCAACATGGGTTTGACTCGAACCCAACCCATTTACCCGAATTGACACCCCTAAGTTGATGGTATGGTATAGTTTAGGGCATTAAGTAGTGTTCTACAGGAGTTCAGGCCCTTAGGCGATGGTCCAGCGAGAGTGAGGTCCTCAGGTGGTTGTTCAGCGAAGACGAGGGCTTCAAGGCAAGGGTGAGGGCCTCAAATGGTGGTTCGGCGAAGGCGAGGGCCTCAAGTGGTGGTTCGGCAAAGGAAAGGGCCTCAAGTGGTGGTCCGATGAAGGTGAGGGCCTCAAGTGGTGGTCCGGCGATGGCGATGGCCTAAAGTGGTGGTCTGGCGGAGCAACAATGCCTGGCGGTGGTCTGGCGGAACTCAGGCGGTGGTCAAGGAGGAGCTTCTTCCTTCCCTTCTCTTCTTCTCTTCATCTTTTCTTCTCTTCTTCTCTTCTTTCTTGGATCCCTTTTCAAGAGAAATGAGTGGTCTATTTATAGATTTTTGGAGTGGCATGGTCCATAAATAGGTAAGAGATCAACGATAAATTTGGAGTGGTTGAATGGACGGCCTATTTTGAATCCCTTGATCATGAACCATTTGATGGAAATTTGAATGCCTTAGTGATGTCAGAATTCAGTGATTTTGGGCTTGTTGGATTCATGTTGTCCAGTAGCTCGATTCCATTATAAGCACATTATATTTGGAAGCCATTTGGTAATCCAAATTGTGGTTCGAACCTTCCAACAATGCTTCTAACCATTGATTTGAACTTGTTTAGGCTTGAATCGGGCTTGATTTGGAGTCATTGGATTTGTATTCTCGTGACGCTCTGTTCGACTAAAACTTTGCTGAAATCAGAGTTCGAATGGTCCCAATTTTAATTTCAAAAGTTTCCAACTTGATTTTGCATCAAGATTCATTCTTGATTAAGATAATTTTTTGATGACATGTCAGTTGCTCCCCTATTTCGGACGTCGAAGCACCAGAAGACTGAAAATAATTATTGCGGTATTTTACATTGGTCGAATAATAAGAAATTTTGTTCCAAAAATTAAAAAATTGCTCAAACTCAATCTTAGAGGCCATGTTGAGATGTAAAAATGTCAAAATTGAATCCGAAACATTGAAAAATATGTACGGGGACCCAAAAAAAAACTAATTTATATTTCCCGGGGTTAAAATTGTGCCTAATAATGCCTAGGCAGCCGAACCGGTTGGCTAACTGGCTGGCAACCGCGATTTTGCCCGCACTACGAAGGCACGTGATCTGAACCAAGCTGCTGGCAATAGCCGGCCGTAATTTTTTTTTTGAACCAACCTAAGAGGCAGTTTGGTCAAAAACACCTGAGTGTGCGGTTTGGTTAACGACCCGTATATATATATATATATCTTCTATCACCTCATTCATTCATCACTTCATTACTTGGCCGGAAACAAATTGGAGAAGAAGAGGGGGAGAAGGAAGAAAAAGGGGTATGGAGGAGAGGGAAAGCCCATTTCTTGTCATTTTTGTCCACTTTTCTTTTATAAAAATTATTTAAGCATTATAGGTAACTATCATCTTACATTTGTTATTGATGATTTTAATTTATATGGATTTTATCTATCCTAAATCTATAAATAATATATTATCTCTTTATTTCATTAGCTTTCCTTATGTAAATTTTGATATATCATAGATTTGATTATTATGAATAACTTGATATAACTTTATTGCATTATTATTAGTTTAATTTATGTATAGGTATACTTCAGTGAAATGAATATGGAAAATTATACTATAAATGAGTCAAAAGTGATGTACTGCAATTTGATATAATTGGTAGGACTGATATATATTGAAAAGTGAAATTGGACTAACTAAATGGATGTGGTTAATTGATTTGACTGAATGCATATACTACTTGATATAATATATTTATGATATGACAACTACATATGAGACCTTTAATATTTACTGATTCACTGATGGGAGTCATACGGAGCTAGTAGTTGATGGATTTATAAGGAGTTATGTTGACTATTATGTTATTCAAAGGAATTATAAGGATTATGCTGATTGTGAGTTATAAGGGGTGATTAATTTGGAGTCATAAGTGTACTGCAAGATGCCCTCAAGATTTTCTCATTTGAATATATGATAGATTACTAATTAATTATTATTGATTTAAATTATTATTAATTCTACTTATTAATTATTAGTAATTGATACTGATTATTATACATTGATACTATATAGTACTAATATCGGGATAATAATTTCTATTACTAAATGTTATTGAATATGGATACTGATACTACTATAGCAGTGTAACTGATAGACTGGAGTGAATGATTGAATTATATGATTGAGTAAAACTCATTAAATTACAAAGATATGATGATTGATTGATATAGATGATCAATACAAATAGTATATATTGATTAATAAATTTTCTTATATGATTTACAATATATTATTTCTCTTTTACCTTGCATTAATTTTATATATAAGATTTTAGTTTTTCTTGGGCTTGTAAGCTCATTATGTTGTATTATATGATTTTGGGTAGATGTAAGGATCCTACAGGTTGAGGCTAGGAAGTGATTTTAATTTTGTTCTCTTTTTTTATTTCTCTGGTTTATGTATATTTTGTAGCATATGAAGTCTTTTATGTAAATTATTTTTGGACTCATAGATGTAACATATGTATATAGAATTAATGATGGGAATATTGATTATATTAATGTGAATTATACTTTTTTTATGTTTAATGATTTGAATATAAGTGTTATTAGCTCATTTCTTTTCAAGAACTCTCCATAACACTTATCTTGGAACTTTATCATATGATTTCTCTAAATCAATAATTATCATAAATAAATCTTCCTTATTCTCTCTATATTTCTCCATTAAACCTCTCAATAAATGTATTGCTTCCAGAATAGACCTACCCGGTATGAATCCAAATTGATTTTGAGAAACATTAATATCACACTACAATCTACACTCCATAATTCGCTCCCATAGTTTTAAAGTATGACATATTAACTTAATTACTCTATTACACACTCTTGTGCATCACCTTTATTCTTAAAAATAGGAAATAAAACACTCATTCTCCACTGATATGTCATCTTTTTGAGTTTTCAAAACAATATTTAAAATTTTAGTAAGCCAAGAACTTACTTCATTTCCTAAGCATTTCCACGCCTCTATTGGGATATCATAAGGTCTAGTAGCTTTTCCACACTTCATTTTTTAAAGCCTCTCTAACTTTGGTTTTACTAATACGTCGATAAAAACAAAAAAAAAAATATTTTCATTTAGGATGCTAAAGTCACAAAAGTCAATCTTATTTTCACATTCTTCATTAAAAAGTTTAGCAAAATATCTCATCCACCATTGTTGAATATCATCTTCTAAGAAAAAATATTTTTTTATCTTCACCCAAAATATTCTTCACTTGAACTAAATTCTTACTACTCCTATCTCTTTGTTTGGCTAACTTATACATATATCTTTCTTGCTCCTTAGTATCTAATCTATTATATAAATCATTAAAGCTAAGTTCTTTGCATCAAAAATAACTTTCTTAGATTCCTTACACGCATCTTTATAACTTTCCCAATTATAAGAATTTTTACATTTAAACCAATTTTTATAACAAATCTTCTTATTGTTTTATATTTTCTTACACGTTTGGATTCCACCACCAACTATTTTTACTATTAAGAACTTTTCTCTTCAAAACTCCAAGCATATCTTTTGTTATATTCTTAATATCACTAGTCACTTTTTCCCATAGAATATTAGCATCCTCAAGCACATAAAAAAATTAAAATATAAAATCTTACTCTCAAAAATACTTTTGTTAATATTTTATAAATGCCCCATCTAATCCAAGAAAATTATTTTACTTTATTTTTTATTTTCTTCTCATTTATCTTAAAGTCCAAAACTAATAATCAATGTTGGGCACATAATTTCTCACTCGAAGTAACTTTACATTCTTTACAATCTAAACGTTCTAATTTTCTTATAAGAAAATAATCAATCTACATTTTTTATATGCATTTTTATAAGTGATAAGATGCTCATCTTTTTTTCTTAAATAAGGTATTAATTAATAAGAAATCATAAGTTAAAAAAAATCTAATATGGTCTTACCATATTCATTTATTGTTCGAAACCCATGGCCACCATGAATTCTTTTAAAACCATCTACTTATCTACCAACATTTCCATTTAAATCTCCTCCAAAAAAAACTTTTTGTTGAAGAGGTTTATTTTGTATTAGTTCTTCTAAGTCTTTCCAAAATTATAATTTTAAACTCATATCCAAACCTACTTGAGGTGCATAAGAACTTATAATATTAACAATCTTACCATCAATAAAAAATATTTAAAGCTATAATTCCATCTCCAATTCTATTAATTTTTATATCATTAACTTTTAAACTCTTATCTATGTTGATTCCGTATAGGTTGTTAAACCTAAGCTATTGTCCCAAGGCTAACAAAGAGGGGAGGGGGGAGGGGGTGAATTGATAATTTTAAAACAAATTCTCTTAGATTTTTGTTAGAAAACTATTTTAATTAATTTCCAAAAATAATTATCTTTTTTAAAAAGTTTTTCAACAGTAGCAATAAAATTACAGAAAATAAATGCAAAAAATAAAAGACACAAATATTTATAGTGGTTCGATCAAACACGACCTATATCAACTCCCTAAAGACTCCATTTTCAGGTATTACACTATTATCAAAATGTCTCTCCCTTCGCCCCCACAGTAAGGCGCAGAAGCCTTTATGATTCCTCACTTCCACTAATCTCTGGTGCGACAGAGAACCATCATCCTTTCACACTCTCTAAGTGTCGGTAGAGAACCGTCGTCTTTTTATACTCTCTAAGTGTCGGTAAAGAACAATCATTCTTTCACATCCTCCAAGTATCGACAGGGTACCATCATCTATTTATTTGTCTGTTAGAAGGGGAAAATAACTGAACATATCATCCCGTATGAAATGCGTTCATACATTACGATTAGTTTAAAAAAATACAATTTTAAACACTCCCCCAGTGTGTGTGCACAGTTACTCAATTACAATCACATTCTCTCAGACTAAAAAAAATAAAAAAATACAAACTTTATTTATAATAAACCCTAATCTGATCTAATTTGAAGTCTTCAAAAATCGGAGAATGATTTTCCAGAAATATTAGTATACATAAATAACAAAATAAAACTTCCAAAGTATGTTAGGAGAAATTGTAATTAAAATAAAAATATTTGGGAATCATCAAAAACATACATGTTGTAAGGATATAAATAATAAAAAAATCAAGTTACAGCTATCTAAAAAATCTCCCATTTTTTATGATGGAAAAATAATTATTATTTGAGTTAATATGTGTACCCTAAATTTTTTCTTAGATCCCTCTAAAATAAGAAAATATGTGAATATAAAAATATTCAACGAAGAGCTCAAAATTTTATTTTATTTTTTAATTTTTTTAAATATTTTTTTTATAAAACATAACAAAAATAATAATCACGAACACAAGGTTATAAACACCCGACAAAAAACACAATATAGGAAAACACAGTAAACACAATACATGACACATAACACAATACGCATATGAAACAAAATACACAAAATAAAAAAAATAATACTCCCCTTTTTGGCAACAATAAAAAGGGTAAAAGAATGTTGAAATGAAAGATGTCAAATGAGAAACCCTAATAATTAATCTTTAAAGTGATTAAAAAATAATTACAATAATAAAATTAGTTACATAAGATGAAAAAGAAAGATTCAAAAAGTTTAAATTAAAGAACAACTTAGATAAGAAAAAATTTACGAAGGCCATGAAACATTTTAGACAATTAGATAAGGAAGATTATTACAAGAGTGATAAAATAAGTATTAGTTAATTTCAATTTTCAATATAAAATATAATAAGGATTAGTTAATTACAAGAGTGTAAAATAAGGATTAGTTAATTACAAGAGTGATAAAATAAGGATTAGTTAATTACAAGAGTGATAATTTTAATTTCAAATATTTGTGACACACTTTGTGTATCTTTTACTATTTATGCTAATTTTATGCCTCTTTTCATTTTGCGAACCATTACGTTTTTTTTTTAAATTTTTGTACACATTGTACATTTTCTTTCGATACACTCCCTTTTTTTATTTGATCTTTCCAAAATCAATAAAGTAAAAGATAAATTTTTCTAATTACAAAAAAAAATTATAGAAAAGAAAAAAGAAATAAAGAATATTAAGACATCAAAATTATAATAATGATATTCAAATTATATTTGACTAAAAAGGATAAGAGATTGATATGCTTAACTTGATCGAGTTATAAGTTAACTTAAAGTTTTTGAAAAAAATTAGATTTTATAATGAAATTAGAATTGTTATGCAAGTTGATTTATTACACTTTTTAGATCAATTAAAATAGGCTTTTCATAGAGGTAAACTCACATTTCAAATAAAAAAACAAAATCAACAAAATATGACATGACAATTTTATTAATATAAAAAAGATCAGATACATTAAAGCCATTGATATAAATAAACATACATTCTAAGCAACATAACATAAACACAATCCTAAACAAAAGCAAGTATAATGGAAATAAAAAAACACTGACATCATCACATAATCATCACATCATCAAGATAGGACTAGCATTATTAACTACAAAGAAATACAACAAAAACTCTAAAGGACCCTTATCTGGAGGAGGAGACTGGTTGAAGATAGAGAAATAACTATTCATAATAGCTAAATTCTTATTTACTAACTCAAACTATCCTCGGATCCACCCCATATCTTGTTGGTACTGTGCATCATGCTGATTTAAATGAGTCTGAATTTAATCAAAATATTGATAAAAATGACTCTCCATCCTATCAAATTATAAGGCCATCTCCTGGAAGTAGTTCTGATTAGGTCCCTGAGTGCAAGTGCTCCCCCTTCTCCCTCAGTATCCTCATTAGAATGCTCATTCCTCCCAAAATGAGATCGAAAAGAGGCATTGGTAAAGTATATTTGCATTTTAGTGGGAATTTTAGGATGAACAATGTTGTATTTCTTTTCTATGATGTAGGTCACTAAATGTCCTAAAGTAATATTTTTCCTCCTCATATAAGAAGGAAACTCAATTTTATAAAGGTTGTGAATGTAATCTAGAATGAGATGGGCATCATCAATTGGTTGTCAAGTCATAATCAAATAGGTTATAGTGGATAGAAGAGGAGTCATATTTATGCAATCACCAGCTTTAGAAATATTGAGGTTCTTAAAACATGATGGATGATCCTAGCATTTTGATTTAAAGTGTAGACCCTAACCAATTGACCAACTTGAGTAACCCCTCTAAGAGTTTTGTTTATCTCAGACCAATCATTATTAGATTTAGAGGTCATAGTGTGTGCTCTATTCCCTTGAGTACTTAGGCGCAAAAAAGTTCCTAAATCTTCCTTAGTGATTTCTACCCATTAATTTTGGACATATGATTTTATCCTACTCTCATCCTCGCAAAATTCATATTTTCTAAGAAGTAGTGAAAGGTCTCTCTATGATAAGCATGGATCAAAGTTAAAATGAAGGCGAATTGGTATGAGGAAAAGAGAGGAACTACTTGACAGTGAATATCATCTTGAATTAGTAGTCTAGAGGGAGTGATTTTAGAAGCTATAAACCTCAAGAAGGAAACCTCATTACTTTTAGAAAAAGGAATCCTTGTTACTTTTAGACAGAAAGTTGTCGTCCCCACTCCTGAAAGCTGAACTCTTAGAAACTTTACCACGCTTGCTAGAATTGGCTATTCCTAGGGTGAGAAGGATTAAAGGAGGATGTTGAAGTGAATGGAAAGAAATTCTAAAGCCCTCCTATTTAAAGAAAAATGACCCTTTGTACAGTACAAAAATGGATTTGTTTGTACGATTTGAAAGTTCGTTCGGGATGTTAAGCCCTATGAACTTAGTCCCAAGCTAACCAAGAGGGGGGGGGGGTGAATTGGTATTTTAAAAATTCTTGAGACAAGGAAATAAATTCACAAACCAAATCACACCACCAAACCAAATGCGGAATTTAAAAGTGCAGAAGCAAAAATAAGAACACAATATTTATAGTGGTTCGGTCGACTAGACCTACGTCCACTCCTCGGAGGCACCCTCCAAGTATTGCACTACAAAATGTGACTCTCCTTTAGCCCCCACAGCTAGGCGGAGAAGCCCTCACAAGAAACTCCTTTTTGCCACCCCGGCAAGGCAGAGAACCCACCTCCTTTTGCTTCCTCCTGAAGCTGGCAGAGAACCACAACCAAAAGAAAATCCCGGACGATCAGCTTAACACAAAGTCTATCTAACTTAAGGATTTTAATTAAGTCAGCCGACATTACACATATCGGCCTTGGACGATACATGTATTCGACAGAATAAGCTCAAAATTAGAAAGAGATAGCCGCCTTGACAGTTAGGCATACTAATTTTAAATTATAGTCCAGGACGTATTTCCCTATCACACTCCAAAAACTCCAGGAATCGTCACCCCGGGCCAGGACCCCCAAAATTCTTAAACCAATTTATCTTAATTGACAGAAAATCAAGAGATAGTGATTACAAAAATCTCAATAATGGAGTCAGTAAATGTACACGGAAACCAGTCAGAGTAAGTTTTTTAATGTCATCTTATTTCATAATTATCGCGCCGCATTTTTGTTCATGTTCTTCGTCTCACTACACTCCGTAAATAAACGCAAAAAATAACCAAAATCAACACTCCAGTCCTCCTCTAAATAACCAAACGGACCCTCACTCTGAAGTTGGCTATAATTTCACCAATACCACGAGCGCAAGGCTGGTATAAAACTTCATTTCACCAAAGCGGCACAGGTCACACCCTTTCAAGGTGCTTTTTATGGAAGGGATCCCCAACCCTTGATTGCCATACAAAAATCTCATGTCTACATCCGTGTCCTCTGGTGGTAGCAACAGATTATCTGAAAGCGGATGAGATTTTGGGGGAAAGCTGACAGCAAACACTTGTTACGGAGCCCAGAACATCATGGAGCAGGCAGCAGCATCATCATAGAAAAGGATGTTCATTTGAGATTGGGGGGATTTGTATACTATAAAGTTGAGGCCTACAGGCAGAATTACTTTAGCAAGAAGGCTAATGTGAAGTTGGCCCAATCCCCAAGGATTATGGCCCCTATGAGGTGGACCAAAAGATCGAAGGTAGCTTATCGCATTGAAGTTACCACCCACGACTACGATTCATCCAGTCTTTCATGGTGTCCCAGTTAAAGAAGTTTCAAGGGAGATTCTGTTCCAGTCGCATTCCCTTGCCGCCAACACTGTCTGAAGAGGGTACAAGGCTTATTAGACCTTCTTCATTGCAAGGGGTTCGTCACACTGAGGAAGGAGGGAAAGAAGTTGTTGAGTTGAGTGGAAAGATCTTACCAACACATGACGCTACTTGGGAGGCTTATGAGAGCATTACAAGCCCAGTTTCCCGCTTCAACCTGAGGACAAGGTTTAATCTTTGGGCGGGGAGTGAGATGGACCGGACCAGCCGGTCCATCCACTTCAACCACCGGCCCAAAAAGGGCCGTTCTTGTATTTACTGCAGGCGGAGAACCCGCCTGCCTGGGCGGCTCGGCCGAAGGGGAAAGAAGGGGGCGGGTGGGCCCAAGGTAGATGCCAATAACACCACTCACCTTAGAGGACCTAAGGCACTGAATGCGAA
>NW_021436337.1:0-8188 GCF_001605985.2 Dendrobium catenatum | reverse complement strand
GGATGATATAAATATCGGCCGGGCCGATGTGGGCAAAAACAGAATTTTTAAGCCTCTCAAGTGTGTGTGTGAAGGGTTACTTAGCATCAGTCTTTTTGATTATTACAAGTAGACTCAAAAGGTGAAAAATAAAATTACAGACTGACTCAACCCTAAACCTATGCGATCCTGGACTTGGCTTCCTCTTGATCGTCCGATCTTCGATTCCTAAAAAGTTAGAAGCAACAAGTAGTCCAAGATAAACAGTGTTTGTCAATCATCAAAACATAAGACATGAAAAAGTAGATTTGTAACACGATTTTGGGATCATATGGGACAAAAAATTTTTATATGGATGAATGATAACATCCAAAATGAAATGACTTTTTGTAATCACATAATTTATAAAGCATCCTTTCATACAGTGTTTTTTACCATATGATCGAGCAGATAAATAGGTGTTCGTCTAGGACAATCAGTTATTTAAGATCATTTTAATGACGATTAGGTTCGTGCCCCATAAAAAATGCCACGTGGATCATATAGATGAGAATCTCTTTCGTACGTATGATTAGTTATGATAACTAATTCTACCCAAATAATCAACTACATGCATACAAACGAATGTATACAGATTGTACGGGCGATGGAATTGTACAATAAAATCTATAAAAAATCATAAATTTTATGCATTTATTTCAAAGAAATGATTGACATGCTACATAATTCGTATAGTATGAAAATAAATTTTTATAGTATGAAATAAACACTTAAAAAATTCAGCATGACAAATTAAAAACATAACTTTTAATATGTGATACATGTCCAAGTCAAAATAAAGCACAAAAATATAACTAAAATCCAAAAATACACACAAAAAAATATTAAAACACACATAATATAAACATATTAAGTTTGCAGAAGATTTTATCTGAGCATTAAGATTAATCACACCTAACCTTATTCTTAATGTGCTAAAAGTATCAAAGACTAGTGATTTTATAAAATGTGTGCAAGTTAATTTTTAGTTGAAACATGATTTAGTCAATTTCTCCTTTGGATACATGATCCCTAATGAAATGATGCCTTATGTCTATATGTTTGGTTATAGAATGTTGAATTGGATTTTTTGAAATGCAAATGGCACTAGTGTTATCACAGTAAATTAGAATTGTGCCTATAGTAAATCCTAAATCAATCAATTATTATTTCTACCAAAGAACTTGTGTCACATAACTTCCTAAGGTAATGTATTCAGTTTCAATAGTAAATAGGGATACAAAATTTTATTTTCTACTAGACTAAGAAACTAAAGAATTTTTTATAAATTGAAAAGTTCTAGATGTACTCTTTCGATCAACTCTACAACCTGCAAAATCTAAATTTGAATATCCAATAACTTTAAATGAAGAGCTATACTTAGGATACCAAATTTCTAAGTTATGAGTTCTCAAAAGATATCTCAAAATCCTTTTTACTGCTGTCAAATGAGATTCTTTTGGATCTGATTGAAACCTAGCACAAAAAATATTACTAAACATAATATATGGTCTTCTAGTTGTCAAATAAAGTAAAGATCTAATAATTCTTCTGAAATTATTTTAATTAATAGATTTTTGTTTTGGGTCCTTATCCAATTGAACTAAGGAACACATTGGTGTACTAACTAATTTAGCATTGTCTATTTCATACTTTTTGAGGATGTCCTTAACATACTTCATCTGATTAAGAAATGTTCCCTCCTCAATTTTTGCTTAATGCTAAAACCAATAAAATAACTAAGATCTCCCATTTTGCACATCTCAAATTCACTACTTATTCTTTTTGAAAAATCATTACAAAGATTTTTATTAGTAGATCCAAAAATGATATCATCAGCAAAAATATGAATAATGAGTATATTATCTCCCAGTTTCTTCAAAATGAGAGTGGTGTCCACACTTCCTTTTTCAAATGATATCTCTAATAGGAAAGTGCTTAACCTCTCAAACAAATCCCCAGATGTCTGTTTCAATCTGTATAATGCCTTTTTAATTTTAAAATATAATTAGGAAATTTTAAAATTTTAAAGCCTAGAGGTTGTTCAACATAAATATGCTCTTGAATTACCCCATTCAAAAAGATACTTTTAACATCCATTTGATATAATTTAAATCCTCTAAAATAGAAAAAGGCTAGCAAAAGCCTAATTACTTCAAGTCTTGGTACAAAGGTGAAAGTCTCCACAAAATCAATTCCTTCAATTTGATTATACCCCTTAGCCACCAATCTACCCTTATTTCTAACAATAACTCCTTAGTTATTCATTTTATTTTTAAATACCCACTTAGTTCGAACTACACTTTGATCCATTGGCCTTGTAAATAATTCTCAAACATTATTCCTTACAAACTAATTTAATTCTTCTTGCATTGTCAAAATCTAAAATTCATCTGAAAGTGCTTGATTTATATTTGTGGGTTCTATTATTGAAATATGGGTAGAAAGATTGACTTATATACTAAGTCCATGCATAGTCATAACACCCTTACTAAGTTTACGTAAAATTAGTTCCTTAGTGTGGTTTTTAAAAATTTTAAATCTCTACGCAAAGGGTTTTCTATCTCCAAATTTTCTTCCAAATTAATTTTCTCAATCTTTTGAGAGTTAATTTCTAAATCATCCTCTTCTAAAATTAGCTTTTCCAAAATATCATATTCATCAAATATGATATGTGTGGTCTCCTCAACTACCAAAGTTTATTTATTAAACACTCTAAATGATTTCCCAGTACTAGAGTATCCAAGAAAAATTCCTTCATCTGATTTTGGATCAAATTTCTTAAGGAAAATTTTTCATTATTATGTATGAACACCTTACATCCAAAAATATACAAGTATAACAAGTTAGGTGTTCTCCCCTTAAGAAGCTTATAGGCTATTTTATTCAATTTGGATCAAATGTTCACCATATTCAGAACATAATATGCAGTACTAACCACTTCAGCTCAAAAATATGTACGAAGTGAATATTCAGCCAATATGGCTCCAGCAGATTCAATTAATATTTTGTTCTTTCTTTTTACTACACCATTTTGCTGAGGGGTCCTATGTATAGAAAAATTGTGATCAATTCCTTTTCTTTACAAAAATCATTAAATTTATCATTTTCAAAATTAACTGTTGTGATGATTTTGAATTTTTAAAATTTGACACCCTAGTTTTCCCTTAATTCAAGTAAAAAAATATCTAAATTACTCAAATGATTTATTTGAAATTACTAAATGATAATAGGGGGGTGAATAGTGATTTTCTTTTTCTTAATAAAAAGTAACCCTAAGTAGGAGTTCTAATCTTTTTGTTATTTTTAAAATTTTACAACAAAACTTAAACAAATTTTCTTCCACGAATTTCACCACGCAATAATTATGAAAATTAAATGCAAGTAAAAATAAATGTCGATAAGGAAAAAACACACCAAGAATTTTTATAGTGGTTCGGTCAAAATATGACCTACGTCCACTCCCCGGAGTCCTCCGCTCCGGGATTTTCACTACAAAAAATAGTTCTCATTTTGCCCCCCTCGGCAAGGTAGAGAAGCCTTTACAAACCTCCCTTTCACCAACCCGGCGTGGCGGAGTGCCAAACTCTATTTTTGCTCTCCTGGCGACGGCAGAGAACCTTCTTATTTTTCTCCCTCCTGGAGAAGGCAGAGAACCTCGAGGTCACGGATGTAGATGAGCCTTTCCCTTGGAGATCCTCCCTCAAATTATTCTAGGGCCACAGGAGGAGCAAGATGCAGCAAGTACGGAGCAACCGTGTGATCTCCCTCACACCTCTTCTCCCTGACAACGCTCACCTTCTTCTTCCTCTCTCAACCCTAAAGAACTTCTCTAGAGCTCTCTCCCTTAGAATCCCTCTCTAACCACGTTCACCCCCTCTGTGATTCTTACTGAAAAAGAACTTGATTGACATCTAAAAACGGCTCCAAAAAACCCTCTGATTTCAAAAGTAGTCGTTACTGTTCGTACAGTACGATTCAATATCGTACAGTATGATCTTTACAAACAGACGTCGTCCTGGTATAAAGATATACGAACAGTTCAAAAATAATTCGTACTGTACGATATAATATCGTACGGTACGATATAATATCGTACGGTACGATATAATATCGTACGGTACGATCCACAAAATACTATTCGTATAGGACGATGGTCTTGACGATCATATGTCATCTCTGTTTATCGTATGGTACGATTACTATCATACAGTACGATGTGACAAAAACCAATAGATCGTCCAAGACGATATTCGGGATGATCAAACTTTGTCTCTGTTCATCGTATGGTACGATCAGGTTCGTACAATATGATGTTCAAAATTTAATTAGGCCTGGCTTTCATGCACTAATTACGGGTTAATTTAAGTAAGTATTTAAAATAGATCGTACAGTACGAAAATGTTCATACAGTACGAATGGCGCAAAATCACTTACTTAAACTAAAGTATGGCTAGGGTTTTGGATCTGAACATATCGTATAGTACGAAGATAATCGTACAGTATGATCTATTCACAGAATCGTCCAAATAGTTAGGATCGTACGGTACTAATTAAAATCGTACAGTACGATCTCCAGAGAAGAAATTCTAATACATTTTGCATTTAAAAAACAAACTCTCCCCCTGTATGTGTGCATGGTTGCTCTTACTCTTATGCATTTTGTGGCCAGACTCAAAAAAATAAAAATACAATAAATAGAAAAATACAATATCTGATTCATACTCCTAACCTACCAGTTCTTGAGTCTTCCTTTCGTCTTGAGTCACTTGTGATCTTCCTGAAATGTCAGTACTCAAGGACAATAACAAATAAAATAATATTCAATGAAAATTTTTTCCAAAACACTCATTATTTGGCATCATCAAAATCTCAAACTCGGGGTCATGGGTTGCAACAATCTCCCCCTTTTTGATGATGTCAAATAATTTGTTGCAAGTAAGTACAAATAACATTTCTTTTTTTTATATATATATATTTATAATTTTTTTATTTTATTTTTTAACTTAAACAAAAGAAAAAAAAGATACCAAAAGCAAGTACAAAATAAAAGAGGAATGCATTTAGATAACAAGCACAACAACAAGTAAAACAAATTTCTCCCTCTTTTGACAGCACAAAAAGGAGGAGCAACTAAAGCAAAAAGCAAAAGAAAGAAACTACAATGCAAACACAAACAATCTACGCAGACGGGTCCTGATCAATTGGTGGTGGAGGTGGATTTGGTTGAAAATATTAAAAGAGAGCATCGAAACGGTGATCAATTGTAGTAAAACGTTCTCCAAACCATTGCATATCTGTCTCATGTTGCTGATGTTGTTCTTGAATACGCATGTCGAGACGAGTCTGCAGCTGGTCGAAGCGTGCGACCAAATAATCGTTAGGGTGTGCTGGTGTAGGTGCTCGGGGTGCGGCACGGCGTCGTTGTCGAGCTAGAGCTGCTGCTGGGGCATCTTTTCCTTCTTCTTCATCAAAGACTGGTTCTTCAGGCTCGTGTCCCCGATGAAAGAGAATACGGAAGGAAGCATCCGTATAAAAAATAGGAAGAATGTTGGACATAATAAGATAGGTAGCGACGGATAAGGTCGGGGTCAGATTGATACGGTCGCCACTTTTGGGTATTATTAAGGTTCGAAGGACATGTTAAATTATTCGGGCATTTCGAGTTAAGGATTGAATGAGAGGTTGGTGTTGATGGAAAGTATCATTCCTAAGGACTCTATTAACATCGCTCCAATCGAATTCGTCGGTAAGAAATGAGCGAACCATAGGTCCTTCAGTGGAAAACCCAATATATTGGGCAATATCGGCTCTAGTGATCTCAACGTTACGACCACAAACAAAAGAGTGAAAGGTGGTGTTGTCAACGGTGTAGGTGAGGTTAACGAGAAATTTGAAGAGAAGTTCAGAATTATATGGAAATGTCAGGGTGAATAGGAATTGGAAGGTGGTTGAAGCAAAGAGGCCCATTACCTCGAAATTAAGAGCAGCCTGATTAAGCATTTCTGATTAAGCATTTTGGAAGGAGAGATTTTGCAGGCTTTATATCTGTAGTAGGCTTCCTCATTTTCAGTATTAAAAAAATGAGCAGGTTGGCGACTCGACGAGGATGAGCTTCCAGCAGTCATCCGACCTCGTTTAGACATTGCAAGAGGGCACGAAACTAAGTGAAGGAGTGAGTGAGGAGAGATTTGAGTGAAAGGAACGGCCTAGGCAAGGGTACTTATAGAAAATTTTGACAATCGTACAGTACGATCTCGGGTCGCACTGTACGATATCCAATCAATAGCCTGATCGGTCGTTGCGGGAAAAGGAAGTCAAATCGTACAGTACGATAAGTATCGTATAGTACGATCAAGCGAATTTCGATCGTCCCGAGGCCCTCAGTACAACTTTTGACCAAAAGTTTCGTACTGTATGAACAGATGTATCGTACAGTATGATACATAATAAATTTTATACCAAACAGTGTTAACTCATATTTATCCCTTGTGTTGACGTGTATCGTACTGTACGAAAGGTATGTATCGTACAGTACGATACTCAATAATGTCATACCAACCGGATTTAATTCATCCCAATCCGTTGCTGACGTGTATCGTATCGTACGAAGAAGAGATATCATACAATACGGTATGCAATAATGTCGGATGAATATCATACAGTACGATGTAGGTCGTACAGTACGATCAACAGAGCCAAAATCTACTTGTTGGTGGACGTTATGTAGATTGACATATATCGTACGGTACGATATGTGTATCATATAGTACGATGAACAGTCAATGCAGAGTTTTGGTGTGGTGAGTGTATGATGATCAGGAGCAGCCCTAAAAAAAGTTTTTTTTTTTTTTAATGCAGTTATATCTATGACACCTAATCTAGTCCTCAAGGTGCTAAAGGTGTCGAACGCTAGAGGTTTTATGAATATGTCTTCCAATTGATCTCCTATAGAGATGTGATGTAATTCTATATCTCCCTTAGCGATGTGATCTCTTATGAAATGGTATCTAATGTCTATGTGTTTCGTTCGAGAGTGTTGAATTGGGTTCTTAGAGATACAAATTGCATTTGTGTTGTCACACATGATCGAGATGGTTCCAACAGGTAGTCCAAGATCAAGAATTTGTTGTTTTAACCATAGTACCTGTGCAACACAACTTCCTACTGCGATATATTCTGCCTCGGCTGTGGAAAGTGCTACTGAGTTTTGCTTCCTACTGGACCAAGAAACTAATGATTGTCCTATGAATTTGCAGGTACTATTGGTGCTTTTTCTATCTATCCTACATCCTGCAAAGTCAGAATCTGAGTACCCTAGGATTTCAAAGGAAGTGTTGTGTCTGGGATACCAAATTCCTAAGTTTGGGGTGCCTAGTAGATATCTAAGAATTCTTTTGACAGCGGTTAAGTGAGACTCTTTAGGATCAGCTTGGAAACGAGCACAAAGGCACACACTAAACATTATGTCCGGTCTACTGGCAGTTAGGTAAAGAAGGGATCCAATCATTCCTCTATATTTTTTCTGATCTACTGATTTTCCACTAGGATCTTTATCTAATTGGATTGTTGAACTCATTGGGGTGTTCATGGGTTTTGCACTATCCATTTCATATTTCTTTAAAATATCCTTAATATACTTTGATTGGCTAAGAAAAGTTCCATTATCCATTTGTTTTACACTAAAGTCAAGAAAGTAATTAAGTTCTCCCATCATGCTCATTTTAAACTCATTACTCATTATTTTTGAAAATTCATCACACAAGTTTTTATCCGAATATCCAAACAAGATGTTGTCCACATATATTTGAACAATGAGAATTTCTTCTTTGACATTTTGTAAAAAGAGTATAGTATCTACACTACCTTTTTCAAATCCTCTATCCAATAGGAATGAGCTAATTCTTTCGTACCACGCTCTAGGTGCTTGCTTTAATACTTACAGTGCCTTCTTTAATTTGAATACATGGTTTGGAAATTATGAACTTTCAAATCCGGGGGGTTGCTCAACATAGACATCTTCCTTAATTACCCCGTTCAAAAATGCACTCTTTACATCCATTTCATATAATTTAAAGTTCTTGAAGCAAGCAAATGCTAAGAGCACTCTTATGGCTTCTAGTCTAGCAACCTGGGGAAAGGTTTCTTCAAAGTCTATTCCCTCAATTTG
>NW_021436336.1:232466-245582 GCF_001605985.2 Dendrobium catenatum | reverse complement strand
TTGATACGATTTCCCTCTCCAAGGATTCTCAATCACGAGCTCGACCCATCCTGGTTGTGACAACTCCGATTCCTCTCATAGGAAATCCCACTACACGCTCTCTCACAAGAAGAATACAAGTGTGGAAAAATTTTTTCATCTTCATTAACCATCCTATTACCAATACCTAAAGGCCCATATATATAGGCCACAACATGCAGAAAATAAAAAAATTACAAAATTGCCCATCGGGCTACAACACTCAAAATAAATTACCTAGGGGTAAAACACGGAAAATAACATAAAAATAAAACTAATAAATGCAGAAGAAAATAATTCATAAATGAACAACTTAAATTAGAGACCGTCGATTACACGCCTCTGTGATAGATCGCCAGCATCTTTGGCCGATGTCCGCCCATCATTCTCCAGGTGGGAGAATACTGACTCCGTCGAGTAGCATCACAACTGTCTGTACAACTCTGGACTATTATTGCAAAAGATTTCAAACAACCCGGTTGCCCACAAGGTTCAACTTGCTCGTTGCATTTTAGCTCTCCAATAATAGTTGTCACTTCAAGTGCTTCATCAACCTTTCCGTTAAGGCGTCTTAACTGCGTCAGGAGAAACCATTGGCTTCGTAAGGAGTTGTAATTGATTCAAGCAAGTCTTTCTTTGCGCATTTCTCCTTGTCAACCAATCCATCTTCTTCTTCTTGTTCTGCGGTTGATCATCTTAGGTTTTCTTTGATGTATAGTGATTGGAACGCCGACTTCTAAAAGCGCAACCCCACACTGAAGAGTCCCGGCAGGGGTCCCACCACCCACATCCCGCCCTCACCCCACTACACCAGCCACACCCCACCACATAATACACATAATGGACCCAAATATTCTACTTGTTGTTATTTGGAGAAACATGCTAAAAGTTTACTTTCTGATGAAATTATCATTGCCAACGACAATATAAAAATTAATACTTTTAGTTTACTGTGAAATATAGATGTTGAAAACATCACTTATTTTCAAGTGCACATCAAGGAATATTTTTCTTTGCTTTGAATGATCTTATTGGTTAAAGAGGTCATGACTAACTCCTCAAATGAATAAAGATTGATTTTTTTTGTTATATAGTCTAATGCAATAATCAATCCATAAGTTGTAAAGAAGAATGGGAACCATAGTTCAAACACAAACAAGCATTGAATTACCATATCTAGTCTTTGATCTTTATTCAATTCAAAGTTCAAACAATCATTTTGAACTAAGGGTTTGACCATTAGACATAAAAGTAGGTTTAAACAGTCCTAAACTAAGCTATGGACATCAGAATGAGTTTAAATCATGTTCCAATTGAGGTTAAATCCTCATTTGAACATGTTTAATCTAGTCCATTTTAACTTGCGTCTAACTCCTGTCCTCCTTTATATAAACCCTAGGATATGCAAGCATTAGAAGGCTATGGACTGCAATCAGAATATATATGAAAAAATTTTAACACTAACCTTCCCATATTAGTGATGAGGCTTGATGTCAACTAATTTAAACGCCAATCAATACTTTGATGTATTTGAATTTGATGTAAATGACTAATTTTTAGTTTTTAATGATTTATCAAGTAATTGTTGTTATAATTTTCATTATAATGTTGCTAATTATTATTATATTATTATTATTATTATTATTTATTATTATATTATTATGGATGCTTCTTTGATGATTTAAGTGTTATTTATAAATGTAAATAACCAAATTGTTGTTATTTATTGTAATAGGTAGTACATAAGTAATTTGGTTTTTCTCTTCTTGTCGAATTTGAATTCGATCAACTTTGAACAATATTCAAACCTCATTCTAAACCACATAAGAATAATATTCAATTTCTTGTTCTAACAATGTTTGAATAGATTTGAACATATATACCATAACAAAATTAAACTTATAACACAATAAATTATTATTCACAACAATTATAACACGTTTGGACTATAACTATGACACTGGCAAAGTGTAATCACAATAATTCATTAACACAGCATACTAATAACTTTGATATAGTATAGTGTAAATTATAACGACAGCATAGTCACAACAGAGATATTAAATTTGATATAATAGAATATAATCATAATAGCTATAACACCTTAGAATTGAATTTCCCCTTCTTATGCTCTTAGGTGAGATCTTAACACTTAGCATTAATGAAGTCATCTCTTAATCAATTTTCTTTATCCAAGTATTGTACTCGCGATCCGCCCCTGCCAATAAATATATATCTAATATGCTTTTATGGTTTAATTTTAGTAGCAAATGATGCTTCAAAAACTCTTATTATAATTCATACTTTGCTCATTTTTAAACTTCGAGTTTTTTCTTCTTATTATAAGTTCATAATTTTCCATTCAAAATAGAATTTATTTTTATTGTTGATTTTCTTAGGTAAGTCTTTCTCTAATTAATGTTAATCAAATAATAATGTGGAGATGTTTATGTTTTTTAGAAAGATTTTAAGCTAGTCTTCTAAAAGTTTATATCATATTTTTGGCCATTATTACACGATTTTTTTTTTCAAATATACAAAATAAAGTTCACATCACTCCCCATACATTTAATAATATCGAAATTAATTATTTTCTTATGTTTGATGATTTTTCTTTTTTTTTGTTTAAGTAACTTTTTTGTTAGTATATAAATTAAAAATTTTTATACTAAAAAAAATATTTTAATAATCAATAAAAAAAAAACATCACCGTCCACCTCTCATTGTCACCATTGTTGTGTTTGCGAGGCAGACAAGTTTCTTTGTCGAACTTCTTCAAAAATAAGGTTATTACAAACAACCCTGAAATTGCTTTTTGACATCGTACAAAAAACCCTTTTTATTTTTTTTAATTTCTATCAGTGATTAAAATTTAACAAGTTTGTTCCCATTTTAAACGCTTACTAAAAAATTTATAATATATACTTTTTTAAGTGGAGGAAATTAAATTCATGGATTAAGTTAGATTGCTATTAAACTTTTCAATTCTCCACTCAAATTAAAATATAAAATTGCCATTTTTGGAATGAGCACTAAGTGATAGCAGTTGTTGATTATAGGCGATGTATCCACTTTCTTTTTTTAGCTGAATTTCATTTTTTCCTGCTTATAGAACTTGTATTCTTTATGGCATCTGATTGAGCTTGGTTTGGAAATGTACTTTATATTAACTCTATGTCTGGTTATCAGTGTGATGAATTTTCTGGGTTGTTTTCTTTTGTATCATGGACCAATTAATTGCTCTATAATAAGATGCAGGCTCTTGAGAAAGTGTGACTGAAAGTGTTCCGTAATAGAACAGGCGTCTCAGGCCAACCAAAAGACATTAAAGACGGCTGTAGTTGTGGTGTTTAGTTCGAAGCAGTGCTCTGTGATTCGAATCACTGCATTATCGCCTTTGTATAATATATATATAGAACGAAACAAAGAATTGAGTCACGCATTATTAATATGGATCTCTGGTATGCCTGTTTGTGAGGGATTATAAATGCTAGTATCGAGGTAGTCGCAGAGCGTTAATACCTCTTATAAGTGAAACCATATATATAGAGGAGGACATGATAGTTGTCTGGGAATGGAGATACATGTAAGTGCGTCATTTATTGACATCATATCCCCAAGAACCACGCACCGTCGCTACTCTATAGCGATAGAGGCGGACGCATGTGCTATCTCTCTCGAATATAGATGTGCATTTGTCTATTGCTTGGTAAGAAATTACATCCATGTTAGGAAAAGGAAGGGTCAAGCCCGGAGTTGCCTCCTATCTCTTCATGGGTTAGATATTCTCTATGCGCAGAGTTCTTAGATGGATTGCATATCCGGGCCAGGATATCCACAGTTTGGCGAGCATAATCTCTTGTTGTGAGAAGTAATTATATCCAGCTAGGGGAGGAGATAGTCCTGGGGCACACAAACAAGTTGTGATCGTCCTCCGAGTGAAGGTATAGTTGTGTCTAGATGTCTGGCCAACAAGACCTTCTCTATGAGGTTATGAGTATGCAGTGTTGATATATGAGGCATAAATACAAGTCAAAAAAAAGCATGCAATTGATAGGTACATGGATTATTATAAAAAGGATCACAGAGATAATCATCAGCTGAGAATAATATTAAAGAAGTCGTCATATTTGAGCCCACTCAAACTCCTGTAAAAATGAGTATATGTACCAATAATAGTCCCCCCTGGATTATTACTTTTGGTCAGAGAGCGTATGGATGGAGACCAAACATAGTTATACTATTAAGTACGAAATGCTACTCCCTGAATACTGAGAATTCCTCGGCTGCTACACAGAGTTTGGATGTGTTGATTGCAGAAGTTTTTGATGTGAGTCACGAGCTTTCATATACACTGCGGTTGTTATGTGAGAGAGAAAATCTCCTCTATCTTTACCATAAATGATAGAGTACTCTTTAAGTGCCAGAAAGAAGAAAGCACCTTAACTCGATAAATATTGTTAAATAATATAAAAGGAGGAGAAAGGAATATGTAAACAACCTAGCATTATATTGATGAATTAATAACACGTCAGGTTCACATTGATAATCAGAAAGTATGCTCAGAGGAGATGCACATATGCATGGCCTAATTCCAATACGAGTGTGATAATTTAGCTCTACAGGGATTGTTTAGATAAACTAATGTGGTGAATATTGCTTGATACATCTGAGAAAGATCCGGAACCAATGGTTAAGCAACCTATTAGTGAAATATATAAGTTGCCTTTTATATGTGTTTTATATGCTACAGATGTTTTGATTGGTTGTGTAGGTTACTAGGGTTGAGTATTTATGATTGATATAAGTTTCACTCTAAAAAAGCACACTACTTAAATAATATGCAAGCAATATTGTAAAAGGATTTAGAATCTCCGAGAGTTCTGCAAATACCGATTACAGTAGAGTGTGTACCTTAATCTAAATGTGAAGAGTATATAATATATGAACGGAAACAGGTCCTTAAATCCATGTACAAATCACACCTTCTTTGCATGAAGAGTTTGAAGTGTGCATTAATTTTGGTTAGTTCAATACTCTTCGGGAGAATTTCCGCCGTTCGTATCAGTATGTTGATTTGTCACCATCGCAAATACTCGCGGCGTGTCCACGTGTATCAAATCGCTCGCCTTTCCACTAGAATGACATTGAAACAGGAGAAGGCCAAAATACCAATAAGAAAAATGGTGGCTATTGGCGACTATTGCTAGCCAACCCATTCATGAAGAAGTTCAAACATACTACTTGTGAGGCTTTTAGATTTCATCTCAGCAATACCCAAATCTCCGAATGGATCTCCTCAAATTGGATATGTAATATAAATGGAAAAAGGGGTTAGAATATTGAGGCACTATTGATATAGCAGGTCATCTAGATGATTGATAATCAAGCAAAAAAGTCAGCTATAAGAGCTAATAACCCAAGCCTCAAGAATAGAGATAAATAAATGGAAGGGTAGAGGACCTAACCAAGGATGCCAATAAATGACTCGATAGCTTTTAAATATTTTAAATAGTATTTTTTATCTTGTAGAGATCCCTCTTATGTATAATCGATCCTACTTGATCATGATTTAGGTACACCGCGGTTACTTCTTTTTTTTCCCGCGGGCGGGGCCAAATGGCTTCCCCAGGCAAAATCCATCCATGACTCCTCCCATCACAATATATTGTTATTCATCTATAAACGATTATTACACGTACCTCTTAGCAAATGAATATAGTTCAAACTAAGTAATTAAAAAACGGTTTTGAATTCAACCAATTTCATTCATGAGTCATGACGAAATCCAATTTCTGCACCTGATAAAATTAATATTTTTAACATATTTTAAGAGAAAAAAATCATTAATAAGACGAAAAAAATATAACATCAATATATATTTTGGGTTATTAGGAGTTCTATGATTAGTATTTCTTTTTCCTGATGAAGTAAATGGGTTTTGGATCAAAAATTCAATTTTAAATTAGGAACCTTAAAAGTACATATTTTAGTCATAGCTCTTTGACCACATAACTAAGGAACACTCATAACAAAGATTCGAATCTTTCAAAAAATGTCAAATTGACTCTTTGTCATTCCTTTACTAACTATACTGAATCTAAACTCCTCATCATTCGTCCACCCATAAAACTCATGAACACCTCTATAAATATAAACTAAAGTCAATAGCATTGCTAGCCTTTAAAGATCACCAGAAGGTGACCGACCATCATCATTTATGTTGATGATCTCTATTAAAAAGTAAACTCAATTGTAGAGGTGCCAACCTTTAAAAGAATAATTATAATATTACATCCTTTGAATCAGTACTCTTCCTAAAATGAAGTGTGTAAGGAGCGAGTTGGTCTCAATCTATAGAAAATTGTGAAATTATTTGTATGAGCCGGCGACAATATAGTAGGTTTAGATATCAATGTTGATTGCCAATAGGGATCACATTGAAAAAAAAAAAAAAAGTCGGCCCACCAACCTTGGAGACGGCCGGGTTCGTGGTTTTCGCTTTGCATCTTTCGATTATCTTCTATCTTTCCATCTTCCTCTTCCCCATCTTCGTTTGGCCACCGGATTCACCTCACCCGAAAACCCCTCTTTTTCCCCATCCAATACCCACGGTCAAACACCCCTTTGGATGCCGCCGGCCCAACCTCTAGCCTCCGGCCACCATCCACCACCTCAGCGCAATTGAAATCCTTCCTAATTTGGTTGGGTTAATTTAGGGATTAATTTGAATTTGAAATTATTCAAATTCAAATTTTAAATTTTTTCCTAATTTGGTTCATCTATTTTTGGAAAGTGCTTAATTGAAATCAATTGAAATTTAAATTCAAAATCTGATTTATTGCCTCACTTTCATAACTCCTAAATTCAAATCTTGAAGCCTTAAATTCTTTCATTAAATCCCTCCCATGCCCCTTAATGCCACGGCTCCCACCTGATTGTTTTTGGATTTATTTCCTAAAACCCACCCTATCTAATGGAAACAATTCCATATCTTAATTCACACCAAGGCTCAAGTTTTATTTCCTAATACTAGAGATGAGAATTAGGAATTAACAGCCCGTGGCTCCTTGCTGGAATTAATTTGTTCTAAAGCATTCACTCCATTCAATCCCGTGAGTTCCTCTCCCACCCGTCTCCCTCCTCTTTATTTCCTTGTTTTTTTTTTTCCCAATCAACTCCCCTATTTCAATTCCCGTAACAATTTGTTCCTCACGACCAAAGCCTCTAATTAATTTCCAAATCTCTGGAATTACATTAGGAAATCTTTCCTAACAGCCAAAGTAATTCTTTGGAAATATTTTCAAAAACTGAGAATTCAATGCCTGCTTTTCCCTCTCTACCACGTCAATCCTGGGTTTGACTCAAGGCTTGAATTCCTCTAAATTCCACTTGCCTCTCACCATAGAAACCTGAAGTTTCTCTCAGGTTTAGACTCCAGAATTTCTCCATTGAATTTTCTCATGTTTTTGGGAAATCAAAAGCAGAAATTGTTCTAAAAAATTCCGGAGCTCCTTTCTGTCCTACATCAGTAAGCTATAGGGTACAATCCTAGTTTGGGAAGAAATGGTTTCTCATATTGCACACATTCCTTGAATACTTGTTTATCTAGGCTTGAATATTTCTAAGATGATCATTGTGATTATAGCACAAAAGCTATTATATTAAAGTAAATAAATCATTATTTTGCTAATTAGTTAATTGCTCTAGTGTTATCTTACAATCACAATTATAGTACTGATATTTGCATAAAAATTGATGTTTAATTAGATTAATCTTAAAACTTGTGAATTGAAATCAAAGTAAATCGTTGTGATTAAAACTCAATCACTCACATTAGCTTGATCATTTATTCACCACCATCACATTACTTGTGAGTTATCAGTTATTCAATTATTGGTATAAAACCACTTAATTGAAATTATTACTGAAGTTGAGTTTAACATTAATATTGTGCTTACCTAAATTTCACTCACTCAGCTGATTTAATTATTAACCTAAATCATAGTTATCGTGTGTGGTGCAACTTGAGGATTACATAAAACTACAACTGTATTTGCTAATATAACTGATTGCAATCTTTTAGATTGTAGATAATCACACTTAGACACCCATTTGTATTAGTCATTTGCATATCTTAATTCCTACACTTGCATATTAAGATAAGTTTAGTTTAGTTCTCATATTCTTGATTTCCAGTCTTTTGATTCTTATATTATTTACTTCATTCCAAGTACTTAGTAATACAACTTTTGCACTGAATTAGATTGAGGGCTATGTTGCACCGATACACCTATTTATGAAGGCGTGCTGTATCCGATACACCGATACACGGATACGCCTCCGATAGTCCACCGATACATGTCATATACGCCAAAGACGTATCCAATTAAAATACTATTTAATTTCAAAAGGACACGCGTATCCAATACACGTGTCTGTTGAAAAACAAAAAGAAATCTGAAAAAAGAAGATGCGTCATATTTACTTCCGCGGCTGCGAGCAAAATTCTCTCATTTCTGAGATGGATTTGAGTCTCTTGATGATATGAGAATATTAAAAATTACTAATCTTTCACTTGATGAGCCTGAATTAAAAGCTATGATATTTATTGAAAATGATATAGAAGTTCAAAGACAAACCACTGAAGAAGCTAATCATATCATTCCTTCTATTGAATAGTTGAAACTTTATGTGCTACACAATTTATGTTTATGCTTTTGTTGTACTAGACATTTAATGCTTACTTATATTTTGATATTATAAGTTACAATGCTACAAATGATGTAGCTACAAGACCAAAAATGATGTGTTGTCATTTTTTTTTTGTAATTTACAAATATTATGTTTTGATTGCTTTCTTAATTTTTATATATGAATTTATAAATTATGATGTCGTGTCCGCTCGTACCCGTATCCTTGTATTTTAAGAATTGACGTTGTCCCGTAATCCGTATCGTGTCGTTATCCGTGTCGCCGTATCCGTATCGGTGCAACATAGATTGAAAGTATTGGGTTGGGAAGTATTTTGAAAGAAATTTTGAAGTGGCTGTTGCACATCCAATTCAACCCAAACCCAAAGCTAAGAATGACAAATCAGATTTAGACCTGTCAATTCCGGGTCACGGGTCGGTTGGGTTCGAACCCGAAACTGACCCGACACTATTCGGGTTCGGGTTAACCCGACCCGTTTTTTTAAAACGGGTCGATTTTCTGGACCACTTCGGTTCGGGTCAACCCCGACCGACCCGCGAATACAATAACGCCTGCAGCGGCTGGCGGCAGCGGAAAGCCGGCGAAAGGATCCGGTGACGCCCGACGCCGGCGAAAGCAGCCGTGACGCCCGACGCCCAACGAAAGCAGCTCGAGGCGCTCGGACGGCTCAGTGACGCGTGCGGGACGTGAGCTCGGACGCGTGCCGGCTGTAGGATGTGAGCTCGGGAGTCGGATGAGTGCGGCGAAGGCGCGAAGCTGTCTTCCGCAGTGTCGCCACCTCGGGACGCTACGCGCTAACGCGGCCCGGGGCAGCCAAGGTGGGGCAGACTGGGCAGCCGGGGCAAGTGGGTCAGCCGGGGAAGCGGGTCAGGCGGGCAGAGCTTTATTTCGGGTCATTTGGGGTTATTTCCAGGCTCCCGGGTCAACCCGAACCCGACCCCCATTTTTTAAACGGGTCGGTTTTCCGGATCCGAACCCGACCCGGTTCGAGTTCGGGTCAACCCAAACCCGAAATTTTCGGGTCGGGTTTGGGTCGGGTCCAATATTGACAGGTCTAGTCAGATTCTGCCAGATGATCAAAAGGATCATATTGGTTAGTAGCACCACAACTACTCGTCTTTGAAATGCATTCAGTGAAATAGAAGCAACCAAGTTGGCACACTATATCTTAAAAGAAGGTTCTAAATCTTTTTATCAATTATGAAAAGGCAAGAACTCAAGACGCACAAATTTGATTTATACACCATAACTGTATGCCGAGATTATTTAGAAAATTTTACCAATAAATATCCATATTAGAAGTTCAATCGCACAATTAAACTGCAATTTAAAATCATAAAATTAGATGTTCTTCAATGCTTCAAATCAAATCAGCCATGATGCAGATCAAAGATCACAAATCATGCTCAGGAAAGTATGCTGCAACACTGGTTGGATGTTTGTCTCAAAGTATTACAAGTAAGAGTTCGAGCAGGTGTACAAAACTTTGTTCAATAGGGCTGAATTACGCAGTAGTCCTAAAAATGACATCAAGATTCCAAGTTGGGCTCTCTTGACTCGGTAATAACAGCAAAGCTATTAGAGAGCCGAGTTTCTAATTATTGTTCAATAAAGAAAAAAGTAAGGAAAATAAAAGATGGGAAAAAATCAACAAAACCTAGAATTATTGTTCCACATATAATAAAACAAAAAAAAAAAGAATATGAAGCAAACAAGGAAATAAAACCTAGATTAAAAGAGTGGCAGCAAAGGGACTCCTAAGTCAAAGTGAAAACTGAGCATGGATATTAGTTCATCAGAAGAATCTCACCTGTGTTGATTAATTATAAGACGTTGGTAGTCTCGAAGTAATGCACCTAGCTCACGCAGTTGTATTGAATTTGGATCACATGTCTTCCAGTGTTCGCGTAGAGCCTGGAGATTCACAAGATAAAAATATTCATACCCATTAAAAGCAAAATAAATGATAAATAACATCATATGGTAGCAAAAGAAACCTGTATGGACACAGCTTGATCACTGGTAGGAAGTACTTCTCCAACAAATTTGGTAGATAACTCCAAAAGTTCTTTATCATTCACTTCAGCAATAACATTTACCTGAGCATCGGAAGAGGAAATTGATATTCCTAATTTTTTTTGCAACTCTAAAACTGCTGATTGGTCTTGTAGGTTTTCCTGCACAAGAGGAAGTGGTACTTCAATTTACCGCACCATGCTTAGAAGCGCCTCTTATCACTCTCAAGGGAATATTCATAAAAGGAAAAAGAGAAAAATCCAAACAATTAAGGCAATTCATGTACAAGAAATGTTAGCTTTACCTGTGGTGCAGATTGTGCTGCTGATTGGTCTTGTGCTGACTGATTCGAAATATCTGGAGGATTTAGAAGAGGCCGTCTGGCAATAGGGTCATCTAGATGAATAAATAAAAATAAGGATTAGCCTCTATTTTTTATGTTTAATCACTTATTTCAATCGGCTAGTAGTAAAATCATAATGAAGTAGATTGCATTCACAACTACACTGGCTCGAGACATTAGCAAAAAAGCTGAAGATTCTGGGCGGGATTTTGAAGAAGAGGAGACCACCCCAAAGTGTACGTGAAGTACAAAAAACTACTCAAAAGTGGTTATACTTCCTAAAAAGCATCGCTATATTTAGTACACCATTTGTAAACAATGATAGCATTAGCATAAAATAGTTTGGAAAGTAGGTTATATTAGGATCTACCAAATATGAAAGGTAAATCAGGTCATGAAGTAGTTTTTATTTTTTTCCCTCAAGAAGTGCTTAGGATGTTCTATGGCCAATAGAAGATCTGAGAGGTTCTTTTCATATAAATAACTTCAATTAACAGAATGAGAAAACTGTGCAAAAAACACTGAATAAAAATGATCATTTCTTCACACTCAAAAAACAAAGCTAAATACCTTCTGGAACCAACCACCATATATCACCAAATGTAGTTTTCCCATCAAAGCCACCAAATAAAATATAGCGTGCACCAATGCATGTCATGGAATGATAGGCTCTTGGAGGAGGAGGTTCGTTGTTAGTAGACAGGCGCTTCCACTGAACAGAGACTGAAATCACCAAGTCAATTATCAATGCATGAATTTTTTATTTTTTTTTATCAATGCATGAATTTGATTCCGCTGAACATGGACTAAAATCACCAAGTCAAACTGCCCGTGTAGAAAGTCAACAAGTAACATTTTCATTAATAAATTACGGAGAAATTTTCTTTCTTGCCTCATCCTCCAACAACTAGACCCAAGTTTTCACCTTTGACCACAACTCTCAAATTGCATATTAAGCCTCTCCCTCTCGATTTTCCTCCGAGAGGCATTCTTCCTCCCCCCTACTTAGCGAGGGCAGCAAGTTTGCCCTCTAAAAACACAATTGTCATTTTGTCTTCTTACGACCGTTGAAAGCAACAACCACAAGTTTGAGATCAGCATCATTAATTATAGATGGGCTTGTGTCAATCTCGTCAACATTTTTTCCTCTTGATTTTGACACAAATTTAAATTTTAATCATGAATTCAATCGACTTTATTATTTCATTCAGCCTCATTGCATCTTTTAGGTTGATTGTTTTGCTGCTTGAAATTAGTTGTGCCATCACTATTGAGATATTCATCTTCTTAAAACTTCACTGGGTAAAATAACTGCTTTATTTAGTTTGATCTAATTAAAACTCTCTTTTTTATATAGATCTAATTAAATCTCTCATGTGTTTATCAATAACTGATTAGGTTAGTTTGGAAGTAGATCATCTGTTAGGTTATGATTTTAATTTCAGATTTACATTACAAATATAACATGAATAAAATTTTCATTTGATATTATTTCTTTAGAACTTGTGTAGAGTGCTGAATTTGATTATATACCTTCAAGCAGGAAGCCTTTATGAACTAGAGGATAAGAAGTTGTACTGCATTGAGCTCTAAGACGTCTTTAATGACTTGTCAAAAAATAGTATTCAAACCTTTAAAGATTTGTCAAAGCATACTATTCAAACCTTTAAAGATTTGTTTAAAGCTTATATTCAAACCATTAAAGATTTGTGAAAAGCTATGATGCACCGACACTCCGTTTTAAGAGGCAGTGCAGTGTCGGACACGTGTCGGACACGGACACGTGCCCGACACGGCGGGGACACGTGTCCGACACGTTTTGACCGTGTCCAGAACTGTTTTGAAAAAAATTAAGCCGGACACGCGTGTCCGACACGCGTGTCCGGCGTAAGTTTTTTTTTTTTAAAATGGACACACTCAAAACGTGTCGGACACGTGTCCCCGCCGTGTCGGGCGCGTGTCCGTGTCCGACACGTGTCCGACACTGCACTGCCTCTTAAAACGGAGTGTCGGTGCATCATAGG